>NW_028123572.1:315172-466700 GCF_965194805.1 Balaenoptera borealis | reverse complement strand
GCAGTGGTGGACACATGTGGGCTGGTTTCAACTTGGAGGTTGATGAAATCTTTGAGAAATGTGTCTTCTTTGTGAGTGAGATTCTTTTGCAAGGCCAGTGGCTCCTTGGAAGACAAGTCTTTCTCACTGCTGGGCTTCTCCTGCAAGGCCAAGGGCTCCTTCAGGATAGCCTCCTCCTCAATTGTGGGATTCTCCTGCAAGGCCAAGGGCTCCTCGAAGAGGGTCTCTTTCTCACTCGTGGGCTTCTCCTGCAAGGCCAAGGACTCCCTCAAGATGATTTCCTTCTCAATGCTGGGATTCTCCTGCAAGGCCAGGGGCTCCTTCAGGATAGCCTCCTCCTCAGTTGTGAGATTCTCCTGCAAGGTCAAGGACTCCCTCAGGATGGTCTCCTTTTCAATGCTGGGCTTCTCCTGCAAGGCCTGTGGCTGCTTAATAAGGGACTCCTCTTCACTGGTGATGTTTTCTTGCAAGGCCAACTGCTTTTTCAAGAGGAACACCTCCCCCTGAGCAGTGGGCTTCTTCTTTAAAGATAATTGCCCCTCTATGCTCACTGTCACCTCAGTGGAGAGCTCTTCCTTCAGAACCAATGGTTTCTTGAAAAAGGAATTCCTCTTCAGTGGTGGTTTTCTCCTGCAAAGCCAACAGTGCCTTCAAGGAGTCCTCTTTGTTATCAGTCTTATTCTGCAAGGCAAAAGACTTCCTGAAGAGGGACTCATCTTTGTTGGTAGGTTTAACATGCAATGAAAATGGCTCCTGAAAGGGGAATTCCTCCTCAGTGGTAGACCTCTCCTCCAAGGTCAATTGCTCCTTAATATATGATTCTTCTTCAGTGGTGATATTCTCCTGCAAGGCCAATGGCTTCTTTGAGAGGGACACCTCTTGCAGAGTGGTGTGTCTCTCTTTCAGTACAGATGGATCCTGGAAGAGGAACTCCTCTTCAGTTGTAGACTTCTTTTTAAAGGGCAACAGCTCCTTAAAGAGTGACTCCTCTTCAGAGGTAGTCTTCTCTATGACCAGTGGCTTCTTTAAGAGGAACGTCTTCCCCTGAGTGATTTGCCTCTTTTTTAAAGATACCAGTGTCTTGGTAAGAATTGCCTCATCAGTTGAAGACTTCTTCCTAAATGACATTGGCTCCATAAAGGAGGAGTCCTTACCTTCACCAATCATATTCTGCAAGTCCAACTGTTCTTGGAAGATAGGCATCATCATTTGAGTGGTACACTTTTTCTTCTTTATAGATAATGACTCCTTGGTAGAGACTGCCACATCTGTGGTATGTTTCTTCCTAAATGACACCGGCTCCATAAGAAATTCATCTTTACTGTCTATATTCTCCTGCAGTGCCCATAGCTTCTTCAAGAGGGCCAAATCCCCCTGAATGGTGTGCTTCTCTCGCAGTGCAGATGGTTTCTTCAAGAGGGACTCCTCCTCAGTGGCAGGCTTTTTTTTTTAAAGGATAATGGCTCCTTAATGAGTGACTTCTCTTCAGAAATGATCTGCAATACTAGTGGCTTGGTCAAACAGGACATCTTACCCTGACTGGTACACTTTTTCTTTAAAGATAACAGCTTATTAGAGGAGGTTGCCTCCTCAATGGTATGCTTCTTGTTAAAAGCCAAAGCCTCCTTTAAAAGGGACTCCTCAGTTGGAGTCTTTTGCAAGACCAACGGCTTCTCCAAGATGGACACCTCCTCCTGAGTGGTGTGCTTCTCCTGCAATGCTGATGGCTCTTGGAAAAGGGACTCTTTAGGGGTAGGTTTCTTCTTAAGGGATAACGGCTCCTTAATGAGTGACTTCTCTTCAGAGGTGGTCTTCTGTAATACTAGTGGCTTCTTCAAGCGGTACCTCTTCCCCTGAGTGGTACGCTTCTTCTTTAAAGGTAATGGCTTCTTGGAAAGGGTTGCCTCCTTAGTAGTATGCTTCTTCTTCAAGGAAATTGGGTCCATAAGAAATTCATCTTCACCATCCTTTTTCTCCTGCAACGCCCCTGGCTTCTTCAAAAGGGTAACCACCCCATCAGTGGTGTGCTTCTCTTGCGACACAGATAGCTCCTGGAAGAGGGACTCCTCCTTAGTGGTAGGCTTCTTTTTAAAGGACAATGACTCCTTAATGAGTGCCTTCTCTCCAGAGATGGTCTTCTGCAATACTAATGGCTTCTTCAAGTGGGCTATCTTCCCCTGAGTAGTGCACTTCTTCTTTAAAGATAATGGCCTTGTGGTGAGGGTTGTCTCTGTTGTGGTAGGTTGTTTCTTAAAAGCCAATGATTCCTTAAAGATGGAATCCTCTTCAGTGTTGATCTTCTCCTGCAAGGCCAATGATTTCTTCAAGATGGACACCTCTTGTTCAGTGGTGTGCTTCTTTGGCAATGCAGATAGTTCCTGGAAAAGGCACTCCTTCTCAGTGGTAGGCTTTCTCTTAAAAGACAACAGCTCCTTAGCGAGTGACTTCTCTTCAGAGGTGATCTTCTGCAATACTAGTGGCTTCTTCATACAGGACACCTTCCCCTGAGTGGTACACTTTTTCTTTAAAGATAACAGCTTCTTGGTGAGGGTTGCCTCCTCAGTTTTAGGCTTCTTCCTAAAGTTCGTGGGCTCCATAAAGAAAGAATCCTCTTCAACATTGATGTCCTGCAAGGCCAACTCCTCCCTCGTGTAGGACTGCTTCCCCTGATGTGTGCACATATTCTTTAAAGATAATGTACCCTTGTTGATGGCTGCCTTCTCAGTTTTATGCTTCTTCCCAAAAGTCATTGGCTCTATAACATCACTGTCAGTCTCCTCCTGCAAGGATAGTGGCTTCTCCAAGAGGGACACCTTCCCCTGATTTGTGCTCTTCTTTAATGACCTCTTGATGAGGATTGTATCCTCAGTAGTGGGTTCCTCTTTTAAAATGAATGGCTTTTTGAAAAGAGATGCCTCCTCAGTAGTGGGTGTCTTGGAGCTGGTAGGTATCTCCAGAATGAGCGGTTTATCTATAATATTTGGTACGATGGTGGTTGAGACTACTACTGGTGAGAGTTCCAGCTTATACCTGTAAAGGAAACAATGTCTGGGTAAGAAGAATGTAGTTCCTAGAATCCTCACTTACCATCTTGTTTTGTCACTATACTTACTAAATGTATGGAAGTGGAAAGGGCTTCAACCCCAAGAGACAGACTAGAGGGTAAAAATCAATGGGTACCATAGTAAATCAACTAAGTAGCACACAGTATAGTTTCTATGACCTAGGTCCCTATACTTTTCTAAAAAATTTTCCCTGAAATCATGTTATTTATGCTTTCTCATATATGATTTATTAACTTTATTTATATACAAAGGCTTTTATTATAATACTTACCACACTGTATGAGTGATTGGCTTATATATGTCTCCCTCACTAGCTGCATTTATTTGTCTTTGTCTATCAGTACCAGGTATCTGATAAAATTCAGGTTGAAATTAATATTGTTTGAAGGCTTATGAGAGAGGATTATAAGAGAGAGGCTTATAAAAGGCTTATAAGAGAGAGTTGGGCTGGTACTTAACGTTCATGGTATCTAACCATATTCCTTTCACTCTAGGCTATTTACAAGATGTTTTCCTAGTGGAGATAATAAAAAAGACCAAACTAAACATTTGTTCACATGTGTCAGATGCAAAGCTTTGTTTTGAATAGGACTGCATATCCAATCAGAGTGACTAACCTGGTGTGACCAAATCTCTGGATAACTAGAAATCAGAATAAGAAAAGGGAGAGAATTAAAGGTAAATACGATCAGTCTGAACAAGAGTAAGTACCTTCAAAAGACTAGATATTATATGATTCATTTTATATGAAACATCCAGAGGAGACATATCCACAGAGATATATCCATAACAGAAAATAGGTTGGTGGTTACCTGAAGCTGGGAAGGGGTAGGGAGGAGGGTAGAAAGGGACTGGGAAAGAGAAGGGACTATGGGTATGAGTTTCTTGGCAAGGGGGTGCTGAAAAAGTTCTAAAATTAGATGGTGGTGATGGCTATACAACTCTATAAATATAATTTTTTTTTTAAATTACTGAATTGTTAAAAAAAGAAAAGAAAGTGCCTCAAAAGGTTCCATCTGACCAGATAGGTTCCAGGTGCCTCCTGATGAGAACTTTTAGAAGTAGTCTTCAGATAGTCTAGTTATGATAGAGCATGCATTCTGAGTCTAGACTGCCTGGATCCAAACCCTGGCTCCTCCATTTACTGGCTGGGTGACCTTGGGCAAGTTAATGCTCTATGCTTCACTTTTTTCACCTGTAAAATGAGGGTCATAATATTACCTCCTCTATAGAATTATTGTAAAGATTTGAGCAATTGATATGCATAAAAACACTTAAATCATTGTGAGAACAATTACATGCCAATAAATCAGATAATTTAGACAAATGGACAAATTCTTAGGGAGATACAAACTACCAAAACAGACTCAAAAACAGAAAATCTGAACAGAGCTATAACAAGTAAAGACACTGAATTAATAATCAAAAACTACCCACAAAGAAAAATCTAAGCCCAGATGCCTTCACTGATGAATTCTACCAAACATTTAAAGAAGAACTAATACCAACATTTCATGAACTCAGGAAGAGGTAAGAATAGTTCCCAAGTCATTCTATGAGGCCAATATTATTCTGATACCAAAAACAAAGACATCAGAAGAAAACTCAAGTCTGATATATCTTATGAACACAGATGCAAAAATCCTCCACAAAACACTTGCAAACCAAATCCAGCAGTATATAAAAGGATTATACACTGTGACCAACTAGGATTTATCCCAGGAATGCAAAATTAGTTTAACATCTGAAAATCAATTCATGTTATCACACCATATTAATGGAATAAAAACGAAAGCTACATGACCATCTCAATAGATCTAGAAAAATCATTTGACAAAATTCAATACCTTTTCATGATAAAAGCACTCAACAAACTAGGACTAGAAAGGAGATTCCTTAACTATGAAAGAACATCTATGAAAAACCCAAAGCTAGTATCATAGCTAATTGTAAAAGACTGATGTTTTCCTCCTAAGATCAAGGAGAACACAAGGATGTCCAACTCTCTTTTTGGGGGGTGGAGGATTTGTCATGTAGTAGTGAATAACTAATATAGCATTGCTGATGCTTTAGAACTGAACCCCTCTGTTCTTTGAATAAAGTACAAACTCTTTGCCATGGTCCATAAGGCCCTGGTGATCTTGCTCCTGCCTGCTTCTCCAAATCCATCTCTTAAAAAACACTGGTATAGGAAGTAGGTATTTAGTGTCTATGATATCTAAAGCCTGGGGTGATCAGAGTAGGCTTCCTCAATAGAGTGACCAACTGTTCTTGTTTGTCTAGGACTGAGAGGGTTCCTGGGATGCAAGACTTTCAATGTTAAAACTGGGAAAGTCCTAGGAAAACCAGAATAAGTCGGTCATTCAACTCTTGGATGGTAAGGATGTTCAACTCTGAACACTTCTATTCAACACAGTACTAAAGGTTCTAGCCAGGGCAATTAGGCAAGAAAATAAAATAAAAGGGATCCAAATTGGAAAGGAAGAAGTAAAACTACTTATATCAGCAGATGACATAGCCTTATACATAGAAAATCCTAAGGAACCCACACACAAATACTATTAGAACTAATATACAAGTTCAGCAAAGTTCTATGATTCAAGATCAATATACAGAAATCACATGTATTTCTATATCCTTGCAATGAACAACATGAAAATGAAATTATGAAAACAATTTCATTTACAATAGAATCAAGAAGAATAAAATGCTTAGAAATAAATTTAACAAAAGAGGTAAGAAATTTATACTCTGAAAACTACAAAAAAATGTTAAAAGAAATTAAAGATCTAAATAAATGAAAAGACATCCCATGTTCCTGGATTGGAAGACTTAGTATTAAGATGGTAATATTCCCCAAATTGACTTACAGGTTCAAGGCAACTTCTATAAGAATCCCAGCTGGCTTATTAGTAGAAATTGACAAGCTGATTCTAAAATTTATATGGAATTGCAGGGAACCCAGAAGAGCCAAAACAATCTTGAAAAAGAAGAACAAAGTTGGAGGAATCACACTTCCCAATTTCAAAACACACTACAGAACAACAATAATCAAGATAGCATAGTACTGGCATAATGAAAGACATGTAGGTCAATGGAATAAAATTGAGAGTTCAGAAATAAACACATTTACAGTCAGCTGATTTTCAACAAGGGTGCCAAGACAATTAAGTGGAGAAAGATTAGTCTTTTCAATAAATGGTGCCGCGGCAACTGGATATCTATCAATACATGCAAAACAATGAAGTTAGACCCCTAACATACACCAACAATAAAAATTAACTCAAAATGGATCAACAATCTAAGTTAAGAGCTAAAACTTTAAAACTCTAAAAAGAAAAAAATCTTAAAAGTAAATGTTCATAACCTTGGATTTGGCAATGGTTTCTTAGATTATGATACCAAAAGCATAAGCAACAACAAAAAAAATAAATTGGATTTCATTACAATTAAAAACATTTATGCCTCAAGGAACACCAAGAAGAAAATGAAAAGACCTACAGAATGGAGGAAAAATACTTGCTAATCATATATCTGATCAGGGACTTGTATCTAAACTATATAAAGAATTCTTACAACTCAATAATAAAAAGATCAATAACCAAATATTTTAAATCAGCAAAGGATCTGAATAGACATTCCTCCAAAGAAGATATGCAAGTGGCCAATAAGCACATGAAAGATTCCCAAATCATTAGTCATCAGAGAACTGCAAATCTAAACCACAATGAGATACCATCCCACACTCACTAGAATGGCCGTTAAAAAAACAAAAAAACAAACAAACAAAAAAACCTCCCAGAAAATGGCAAGGATGTGGAAAATTCAAAACCCTCATCCACTGCTGGTAGGAATGTAAGATAGTGTAACCACTATGGAATACAGTTTGGCAGTTCCTCAATGAGTTCAACATAGAATTACCATATGACCCAGCAATTACATTTCTAGTTACATATGCAAAAGAATTAAAAACAGGTGTTCAAACAAAAACTTGTACACAGGTGTTCATAGCAGCACTATTCACAATAACCAAAAGGTGGAAACAATTCAAACATTCATCAACTGATGAATGGATAGACAAAATATGGTACATCCATACAATGGAATATTATTTGGCAATAAAAGAGGATGAAGTACTGATACCTGCTACAACATGGATGAACCCTTAAACATTATGCTGAGTGAAAGAAGCCAGATACAAAAGACGATACATTGTACAATTCCATTTCTGGGAAACGTCCAGTATGGATAAATCTATAGAGACAGAAAGTAGACTAGTGGTTGCCTACAGGTAGGGAGGACTGAGAGGTGGCAGCTAAAGGTAGAGTTCCTTTTGGGATTGATGAAAATATGCTAAAATTCACTGTGGTGATGGCTGCATAACTCTGTGAATATACTAAAAACCACTGAATTGTACATTTTAAGAGGGTTAATTGTGTATGTGAATTATATCCTAATAAAGCTGTTACCAAAAAAAAACCCACTTAGAATAATGTGTGATTACAGTAAACTCTCAATAGATGTTAGCTATTAGCTCTAGCACTATTATTAGGGTCCATTTCACTGAACTCTGAATGAGGACAAGAATGTTTATGGCATTTTGTGAGGATTTCCCTGCTAAAGTCAGAATGGTGAAAGAAATTCAAAAGAAAATAACACAGGGAATTAAGGTCAAAATACACACGCAAATCCCAGGAATTTCATTTCAGCAAGAAACTGAGTAGGGCTAAATGCTAATCTTCTTGTATGATTTCTTTCTGCTGGGTAATTAGCAAAGTGTCCTGTGGACCTGGCATGTTAATTTTTTGGAGTTCCCCAAACTTTTCCCCTTACCATTTGGAACCCATGCTTAGCCAGGTTATAGCTATCTAGCTGATCTATTCTAGTCTTCCAGAAAGAAGTAATTCCCACTGGAATGAGGAGAGGATATAAAAAGGTCTCACTCCACTTTATAACTCTTCTTCTAATAGAAATTTTCCTAGGAGTAAATCCTTTTCCCGATCCTAGATGAGAATACTCCTATCTACTTGCAGAACCTGTGATCAGTTCCCTATAACAGCTGGAAAACACACATTTTTGGCCTAAGGAGATAGTAATTTCTCTACAGTAACAAGGAACAAACCTCCCCCTAAGGGTTCTAATGGGATAAGCAGACTGGCAAGCTATCAGCCAGCTGCTGAGAATCCCCTGAAAAGTTAAGTTGCCTCCACACTCTCAACCACAGAGTAGCTTAGTCAAGGACTGAAGTACTAAAATAGAGAAAAGATGAGCACAAGACCTTTTGGCAAATTCCTCAATGACAACAGCTCTTTCAATATGCACACACCATGTAGGTGGGTGACAGAGGGGGAGAGGGAGGGAGGGGGGCAGAGAGAGGGAGAGAGAAAGATTGGGGGGGGTGGTGAGATGAGGCCTGTAATTCTTCAGCAATTTAGTCCATCTAAGCACCCAGAGTTAATGTAGTACTCACCACTGTAGCTCACTAAAAATGTTCTCAATGGGGACAAAAGGCAGTCAAAAGGATGTCACACCCTCTCCTTTACCATATAAAACAATGACATCTGAGTCCCCTTGTACTCACCCATGAGCAGGTGTGTTCCTGTTTATCTTCTTGGAAACATCTTTAACAAACTCATTACTGGCTTCCTTCTTGGGCTTGGCAGGTTGACTTTGAGAAGCCTGCAAGAAAAAAAAAAAGGTGGGGGGGCTGGTCTGGAGGAGGAAGCAAGGAAATGGAGAGAGAGAGAGAACCTCAAATTACCCAATAGGTGGTTCTCATAGGAAGGTCCTGACACACATCCACACCCTGGACACCTTGTTTGGGTGTTCCCAGGAACATTGATCAAAACATCTTACAACCAGTATGGTACTGGTGCCAACTAGTCATGATGGAAGCTGGCAGTACAGTAGTCCTGGTGCATATTAGCTAAATAGCAGCCCTAAGTGATTTCAAGATACATATGATGTAGTTCTGATCTCCAATGTCAGGTATACTGGCTGGCAAATTCTCAAAAAGATGTTTTGTAAACATCACATTCCATTTTGACCCCATAAGATATTTAGAGGGGGGAAAAGGCAATATAACTGGCTTTGCTGCCTGAGTATACCAAGATCAACTAGCTTTTCAGGATAGACCTCTAATACAACACTACCTGTGATACATCTATCCCATCTCACTGAGGGGATATTTATTTAACATGGGGCTCTGGGGAGCTCCACCAGAAACTCTAATCATGACTAATTCTATTAAACAGTAGAAGAGATCATGGGACTGTGAATAATGTCAATAAAAATAATCTTAAAGGTTATGCCTTTAAAATGAAACAAACTGAATCTAATTATATTCCAAATAAATACCATAACCACACTGAAGGACAAAAGAAAGAAAACAGAAGGAAATACAAGATAATAAACAACTAATCCAAGTAAAATACAAGATAATAAACAACTAATCCAAGTAAACACAGACTATACACCCTCACCATATACATCCTCAGTCAGGATGCGTTTGTGGGATGGTGGAGAATATTGCAAATAAATCTGGAACTCTTTTTAGTAGGTGTATTTATTATGGTGGTGTGAAAGAAGTAATTCTGAAACTCTTTTAGATGTATTATAGTATTGAGTAAATGTGTTGATGATCTTGGGAACCATGGTTCTCATTGTAGAGAAGGAACATATAAACACGGATTGAGGAATACAAGAAAGAACCCTGTACGTTTTGGAATGGGAGCTGTGTGGACTCATGATTTCTTAAATAGGTATATGTGTATATACATCTGAGTATACAGGAGTGTATGTATTTGTATATATAGATATATGTGTATATATAGATATGTTTAAGTACAGATATGTGTGTATCTATATGTATATATAGATGCAGACATTTCCTAACTCTGTCTGCAGAAAGGGCAGAAAAGGCAGACACCCCAGTAGCACACCTAGCACTGAGATCTTGGTCTCTAATACCATTCCCCACTAAAAGGAACAGGAATTCTTCACAGAAATGGTTGACTCCACGGCAATAAAATAGGTACAAGAACATCCTGGAACCTCCTGTTATGCTGGAAAGAAAATGCTCAAAACAATGATGATAGTATGTCACAAAGACACAGTAGTCAGATTAAAGGGGACCCTAGTGACCAAATCTGGGACAATTTGAGCACCAAAATAATAAAATACAATACTGAACAACAAACCACTGAAAAAAATAGGAATTCATAAGTCTATACCAATAATAAATAAACAGGGAAGAAGGGAGGCCTCTGCTTGTAGACTGGTAAATGGGGAACAAGTGCTAGAGTTGGAAAAATCATCATAAAGATTGTGTTAGGCAAAAATCATCAATGAATGCTAAATCTAGGGGACATTTTGATGAAGAGTGGCTATTTGGAGGCTCTTAAGAGTGTGTCCCACAGATTATTAGTTGCAAGAGGAAAAAAAATAAACAGTAATTATACAGCGGAGAAGCCAGACAACATCTTGACTGGGTGATCAAAATTAACCTCACCAATGAGGGACAGATGGATGTCGTGTGCCTCCAGATGTGATACTCTAAGGACAGAACATCACCTACACAATACTCCAGCCAAGCGTATATAACATCAATCTAATCACATGGAAACATCAGACAAACACAAAATGAGGAATGTTCTATTTTTAAAATGGGGGGTTGGGTCGGACTGTATTCTTCAAAAATATCATAAAAAACAAAGAAAGGCTATGGAAGTGTTCCAGATTAAAAGAAGCTAGAGACATGACAAGTAAACGACCCTAGACTGGATCCTTTACTGGAGGGGGAAAAATGCTTATAACATTGACTTTACAAAGTCAACGGAAAAAAATTGGAATATGGACAACAGATTACATAAAAACACTATATCAGTGTAAATTTATAAAGTTGTTGACTGCACTGTGTTTATATAAGACTATTTCTCTGAGGAGAAATAGTATATAGAGACTCTTTCTCTATATACGCTGAAATACCCTAAGTATTTCATGGTAAAGGACCATGATGTATGTAAGCAGATAGGATAAAATGTTAGTAATACGTGAATCTAGGTAAACAGCATATGTGTGTTCTTTGTACTGTTTTTTATTTTTGCAACTTTTTATAAATTTGAAATTATTTCCAAATGAAGTATAAAAGAATTATGCCTTTGTATCATCGTATCATAATAAGCAACTACAATCCAACAGGGAATTCTTTCTTAGTTGTTGTCCACTTCTGCTCTTCAAAGAGCTTGACACAGTTTGCATTTTAATTTCACCTAAAGTTTTACAGACTCCTTGTGTGTCCAGCTGAGATCCAGAATTGGAAAAGATGTGCATTCTTGGCAGGAGAGAGGTGGAGACCCTAATCCCCAGGGTGAAACTTTCAACTTGCCATGTGTGAAGGTTCAAAGCACTAATATTTTCAGATCTAAGCTCAAGGGGACCTTTACCAGTATCTCCGCATAATTCTTTCACCAAAAAATAGGAAAATAGAGATGACAATCCTACTGACAAAAAATAATTTAGGAAATAGACTTTATCTCCTCATCCACTGGCTTTGGACCAGCTCTAACAAATCAAAAGTCCTTCCCATGCTGAAAGGATAAAGGAGAGGGGGAAAAAGAACACTCACAGCAGACTAACTAATTAAAACAGATCAGCTCTTTTGGCAAGCCAGGACCTCACTGTGGTGAATGTTGAGGAGAAGACAGATATGGGGACATGTAAATGAAGTAATACTGACAGGAAGAAGCAAATCGTCATAAAGGGAATCCCCAAAGTTCAGAGAGAAAGGAGTCCTCAACCCTCAAAGAAATGAGCTCAGACGTCTGCAGAAATGCCCAACCCTGGAATGGCTTAGGTACACTGTAATGATGGAACTTTGTCTGGAAAGCACCAAAGACCATTCAAGGTGACCAGAACTTGAATGCAAAAGGGATATGGGCTTTCTGAGCTTCTGAAAAGCTAGAGGCAGAGATACTGCTCAGGGATGCCTTGCTTCCCCAACCCTGGACAGGTATGTGGCCTAACAGATGTTGAATTCAGTTGGAGAATCAGGAGGGTCCTAGCATGTGTTTCCTATTAATTTATTTGTGTTTGTTCTCTATGAATGATGATATAAACTTCACGACAAAAAAAGGACTGAGACATGGCAGGAAAGTTTTTCATATGTGGTTAGACTTTGCTTTGCACAGTGTCACTGGACTCCCATCAGGGACTCTGGAGGCCAAGGGAAGCTACATTAAGATGGGCTGCATCTGCTCCTGATTTGTGTGGCTACCTTATTTCAACCAAGTTTCTAGAGCCATGGTTAAATAAGTCAGGAAATGAATCTAACCTTACAGGTCTGTGTGGGAGGTAGCTCTTTCAACCAATCTAGAGTAAATCTGATTATGCAGGAAGCTGTAACACAATCATACATGTTGTAATCTGCATGGGGAAAAGACTGTTTTAGCACAAAGGTGGTCACATAGCATCTAAAGAGCAGAGATACAAAGGGGAGAACTTTGCCAATGCTTATCCAATCCTGCCCAAGGGGGTAAAATATTATCTAGCAGATGTAAGAATTCTGGTAGCCACAGAAGGACACTATTATAGAGGGCAGGATAGGGTTCACTAGGGTTCTCTGTATCCTAGATGAAACAGACTTCAAAACCAACACTGGGCAAGTCTTTATCTGTGAAGTGGAGATAATTATAGTATCTGCCTCAAAGGATTTTATGAGGATTAAGTGAGTGGATACAGGGAAAAATGCTTAGAATAGTGCCTGACACGTGGTAAACACTCAGGAGACATCAGTTACTATTATTTTCTAAGACCAAAGATTACCTCTGACTCAATTCTATATTCAGTTAGTAACTTTCTAACTAGTAAATTTGATTTTCTTAGCTGGCGCCTTAATAACACCAGAAGGGAGGTAACTTGGAAGTGAACTCAAGAATTCTAGCCAAAACTGAGTTTCTAGATCTCCATAGTTGAAAACCAGATCATGGAACTGTGGTCATCAATGGTTCTGTACATCAGAGGACATTTTTGATTGTCACTATGACTGGGGTGCTGCTGGAACTTAATGCTAGGGACCAGGAATGCTGGCTGAAGTCAGTCGTACACAATAGAAAAACTTTCCTGTTCAAAATGCCCACAGTGCTTGAATTGATGAACACTGCCCTAGACTACAATGAATCTACCAGAGTACTTGCCTCCAAGGCCTACGCAACCAGCTGAGCCACCTCTGGACTTTATCTAAATGCAAGATCCCAAAGTTCTCATATTTGTCTACAATGTCGTATCTCATAATCACTCTGCTGCTTCCAGAGAGCTCCATCAATTAATCCAGATGGTATGTGCCAGCAGAAGAGCCACTGCAGTTTCTGAAATTGGGTCATTGATTCCAAATAAAATTGGCTCTCAACATTCTAGAGAGGGTCAGAGTTTGGTAAACTGGAAAGGTCCCTCAAGGAAGAGGTTGTCTAAACCTTATGCGACACCATGGCAGAGGATTGGACTGGCATACTCACGTTGGTGAGATCTTCAAAAGCTGACCTCTTTTTCAGTGGTCCCTGAGGTGAAGATGGAGATATCTTTGCTTGGTAATTCTCTCTCTAAAAAAGTAAAAGAGGTAAATGCGTATATCCAATTGTGAGCAGTCTTTTCAGGGACTTCAGGTCATCTTTGGGGCTCAGGCGGGGAATGGCTGAATCTCCAAGCAACTGCAGACACCTATAATAAACCCCAATAAACTACAACAAAAGGAAATTTTGGCACCCACTGCTTAGAGAGTCCCTGAAGGAGATAATCATTGATGATAGGGACAAGGCTGGGAGGAGAAAAGATGACTGTCAGTGTAACTCTCAGAATGAGCAAACTAGCTTGGTGAAGCTAATTTTCTCTCTTACTCCTCTCATATTTATGGCTATACTAGCCAAGATTAACCATCACCACCCCCACCACCCTGCAACTCCCACTCATTCCTTTAATATGGATGTTCCCAGGTAAATTAGTTCAATAATTTAACAAAACTTAAGTGTCTCTTATGTTAAGTAGTTGATTTAAGACATTCTCAATAAGGACAATAACACACGTACGTAGATACTGACCCAGGATCAGCTCTTTATTAGCTATTGACCTCGCACAAGTCACTTAGTTTCTGAGACTCAATTTCCTCATCAGTAAAATTGGGATAATGACCTACCTCATTTGAGGATCAAATAAGAGAAAACATGTTTTTTAAAAATCTATATAAACTGTAAACGGGCAGAAATAGTATTTTAAAAGTATATAGTCCAATATGTTTTTAAACCTCATAGGGAAAATTCTGTACTTTAAGAAAGGAGTTTGGTAATTCATATTAATCCCTTTTAGTGTATACAAGGGAGAGATGGGGGAAAGGAGGAAGGGTGAATATTTTGGATCAAAGGGAGTTTCCTTTCTAGGTAGTGTTTATCTACACATGCCTTACCCCACTCCCAAATGAGCAAGACTATCTCTGTGGGGTTAGAGGTTAAGGTAAATCACGCTGTAGGGCTTTTCTGTTCCCTAACAGTTTTTATTTGGTGAAAGTCTCCTAAGTATCAGATTTCCTTTATGAAGTGAGAACCCTGCCCTACCTATGTCAGAGAGTTGTTAATAATATGAAGCAGAACATTGAGGTCCGACCATTTATTTTCCCTGTTCTCTATTTACATCATGGACAGTTAGTACATGACACAGTAAGTGATTAGAAATTTAGAGAACTGGATTCATATTACAATAGAACAATCTAGCACAGTGGAGCAATCCTGAAAGAGCTGAGAAGAATTACTTCTGTTTTTTAATTGATTAAGCTAAGAAATAAGTAAACTATTAGTCTCTTATCTAGTTCATGATAAATAATCCTAGTGGAAATAATTAGCAAAAATAAATTAGTATTTTCTCTCAAATTGGCTACGAAATTAACTGTTGGCCTGTTATCCAATTCCTACTTAATATTACTGGTAGAAATAACCAGCCCCAAATAAAATCAATGGGTAAAACTGAACTCAATAAAATTTATATTTGCAAAATGTGCCCTGAGAGAGTTGGATTTGGAAAAATAACGGCCACAAAAGAAAACTTACAGTGGCAGAACTCTAATCAGAAAATTTGATATGGACAAAAATCTGATCAATGTATCAAATCTTTCTTGCCAAATTTACATAGGAAAAACACATTTGGCCCCTCTAAGAAAATCATTTCAGTGAGACAAAAATGAAAATGATTAGAAAGTGTTTATCTGTGCTGAGAGAAAACCAATCAAGGAAAATAAATTGGCCTAATGATGTTTGCTCCAGGAAATACTCTCTTAATGACAATTCATCAGGTTAGTAAAATTCTGATTAAAATATGAATGATGAGGAACATAGAACATCGCAGGGTCCAGGGTCGGAATGACAAACTATCCACAAGGTCAAAACAGCAGGCTCAAAATGGGCCCATTCTTCAAATTTAATAGCTGTAAAAAGCATTATAATACGTTTGTTGACCTAATCTTCATACTCTCCCCAGGATGTACCAAGCAGCCACCTGGCAAGGTGCTTTGAGCATCTCAGAGAAAGTAAGAGTATAGATGTGATCACTAATGAGAACTGAGTATTTTTTGCTTTTGAAGGTTATGGAGAACGGCCTTCATCTTAGCCATGCATTTACGGGAAAGAAGAGTTGACACTTTCTCCCTAAGTCCTAATTTGCTGGTCTTCTCCAACTACAAGGTCTGCCACCCTTTCCCACTTTCTCAGATTAAACCACACATATTTCAAAAGATGTAGGGATGAGGATAGGGACTGAACAAACGCAGGAAGAGCTTATTTGAAACACTGTTGGGAGGGACAGCTTGCTCTAACCTTTTCAGATGGGCCATGATCACTGGGCACAATTTTGCTGGACTGAGATTTCTTAGTCTCACGTCTGGAGCGCTGGGGTGGTAGTGGCAGTGGCATTTCTTATGGATTCAGCAGCATCTATCCAAGGCAGGGCTGCAATCAGAAAAGGACTCTTTAAAACACCATTCACCAGAAATATCAGAATTCTCTGGAGATCCTTGAGAAAACCCAGTCTCTCTATAGCATCCCTAGGAGAAAACATACTTTGATTTAAGCAGATCTGGGCTCAAATCTTGGTTCTACCACACTTAACCATGGGCAAGTGACTTAAACTCCCTAGGCTTCAGTTATCTCATCTGTAAAATGGAGATATGTATACGTACCTCTGCAGGGCACTGTTCAAATTAAATGAGATACTCTATGTAAAAAGCTCAGTACAGTGCCTGCCACCCCCTGTGGGCACTGGGACTGTGGCCTAGCCCCTAGTTTAGCCTAGGAACACTGGGGACAAATTAACAGTTTTGCATTGAAAATAATCAAGAACATGACAGATCATATAGTATGGAGGCTCGCTGGTAGGGTTAATGTTCTTTAAAAGGCATGGGGTCCTGGCCACAGCAATTATAATGATGCTACAGAGAAGGCAAAAGAATACACTGCACACACACACACACACACACACACACACACACACACACACACACACACACACACACGTATGCACAATAGGCCAGAGGGTATTCAAAGGCTGCATTCAATCAAGAAACTGTAATCCAGTTCCAGACACCCAGTAAGAAAAAAATAAAATAAAATCAAAAGATAACAGCAGAGGGAACTAACTTGTTGAAAATCACTTGACATAAAAATTTAACAGTCATTACAGACCTTGGGAGAGTCCTACCTTCACCCCATCTCAGTGTGGGATCCCATTCTACATTCCTTAAATTTCTTTTAGTTTGTGAGTTCCCAATAGTATGATATACTTATGTATCTTACAAGCAAATACATAATTAGGAGGAATCAGCTCTTGGATATCCAAGAGACCCTTCCCACTCAAATACAACTGCCCTTCCAACCACACCCATATTCAGTGTCCAAGATCAACTGCATTTGACAAAGAACAGGCTTCCATAAGAGAGACCCTAAAGGCAATGCACCAGATACTTCAGGCAATGGAGATACAAACACAAATAAATCATGTATCTTACCCTAGAAGTATTCACAGGCACAGCTCTAACAGTAACATAAAAATATGACAAATGATTTAAAAATGGTAGATAAAAAGTACTTTAGAAACATAATGGAAAGTCAGTAATCTTGTGGGAGATTCCATCTGGACTTAAACGACAAAAAGGTTCCCAAGTAGACAGGGGAGCTTTCCAGGCAAAGAAAGCCTGAGCCGAGGCGGAGGCTTGAACATGCAGAGCACAGCAAGTCTGGGAACATCCAAACTTGCCTGGAGTGTGGAGTATAAAGAATGCGTTGGGGAGGAGTTAGAAAGAGGCTGCAAGCTAGGCTGGGGCCACGCTGGTAAGACTGCAGAGGAGACTGCAGTTTGAGGGGAAGGTTTAAGAAAGAAGAAAGGCTAACTTGGGCTTTGCTTTGGATGGAGAATATTAAACATTTTGTTGGCAAGGAAAAGTCAGTACAAGTGTGTGCCTTCACATTTACTATGTCAGTTAATCCTCCCAACAAAACTGTGAGGGTAAGCAGGGCAAGTACAATTCTTTCCATTTTATAGTCCCAGATGAGTTAAGTGACTTACTACACAGGACAAATTATTAAGCAGCACAGAATACCCAGCTCTTTCCAGGGCTCTTTTCTAAAATACCATGAAGTCTCTCTGATTGTATGCAAAAAAGATTCCAAAATAGCCCACAGCCCAAAGTGAAAGGCCATAGTGTGGTAGTATGAGGAGTAATGAGGAGTTAGAACACAGACTTTTTTTTAAGAAGCAACTGGGCTCCTAAATCAGCCAACTTAGCATCTTAGAGCCTCCGTTTCCTCATTTGCAAAAGAGCTATACCACCTCTTACTTGCAGAGGTATTGTGTGGCTCAAATGTAAATTTGTATGTGCAAAGCTTGACCTGGTAAGTACTCAGAATAAATGGTGCGTCTTATTCTCCTTCTCTTCCTCCAAATCCAAACCTATTTTCCATCTCATCCCTCAAAACTCAGCCAAGCAGCAATAAAGCTAAATTGAGTGAACCCACCCTTAACTGCACTGTATGAAAACCACTCACTCCACTATTATTATTCACATCTCATACAATTTTTTATGGATGACCAAAGACTCATGTTCTGAAATCTTTATCTTTCAAGCGGAAAGAAAAAATCAAACTGGAGTCAACAGGCCAGAAAACTTTCAGCTGATGACATCACAGGTTGACTAAACCTCAGAGAAAATAAGGTTTTTCAGATGATGGTCATGTATCACCTTCATTATCCTGAACAATAATCACTTGCTTTGGGGGACACAGACACCGACTTAAGCAACTAATTTCCCCGCCACTAGGTGGGGGGAGGGGATTGACACCACCTGAAACATGCTTTCATAAAAGGACACTCTGCAGAACACTCTCAACTTCTACCACCTACAGAACCCTTAGCCTTACTTGGACAAAAAAATTAAAATCCTTTCTACTTTCCATCTCCCCTACATACACACTGATGAGTGTTGAAGACTCTATTGGGCATCCCAGGGCTGGTGCTGAAACCCACACAGGGGCAAGTTGGCTTGTTTAGAAGCCCAATTGCTCAGAGTCCAAAACTGTAGATCAGGACAATCTCAGGAAACAGTAGCGACTTCTTTTCATATATAAAGGCAGGTTACAGACAGCAAGACACTGGGGAGAGAAAGCAGCATGGTGTCAATGGAAGCAGCACTGAGCTGGGAAGGATGCCCAGGCTCTAGTTCTAATGCCGCCCTAGCTGGCTGAGTGACACTGGACAGGTCCCTTTTCCCTCTCCAGGCCTCCTTCCCCCACCTAATAAAATGAGATCGTGGGACCAGAGTCTCCTCGACATTTCGACCATGGTCAATGGACCAGCAATATCAGCATCACCTGGGAGCTTGTTAGCAATTTAAAATCTCAGGCCCCGAGGTAGGCCTTACCAAATCAGGAAGTGCAAGTTAATAACCCCAGGTGATCTGTAGGCACTTTAAAGTTTAAGAAGCCCTGTTCTAGGATCCCTTCAACTTCTGACATTCTAGGATTCCAAGAGGACCATAGCAGAGAGCAGTGGCAAGCCAGAGCTGGAGAGGTTTGAGGTGGTGATGACAGAAGAGAGCCAGTGGAGACAACAAGGGGGGAAGGACACATGTTTCCATCTTCCTTCATATCCTTCAACCTGTAGTTCAAAAGACATCCCTCAAGTAGCATTCTCTAGCTTAAATATGTCTTGTGGATGAAATTGATCCTGCACAGTTTCGCTTGTGAAAAGACGTTACGTAAATGTACTCTGATTCAGGCATGTGTACTGGTAGCTCCATTTAGAAGCTGAGACCCAGTTTTGGTTTTCTGTTGTTTTTGTTTGTTGGTTTTTTTGGTTGGTTTGTTTTTTTGCTTTGCCATCTCACCCACTAATACACACTCCCTCCCCAACCTCGTACAGGGCTCTCTCCGCAGACTGCTGACTGACGGGAAAAAGCAAAGGTTGCGTGTCAGGGATCCCATGCATCCCGGCAAAAGAAGACAGTGAGTTAGTTACAAGGGACTGCAGTGAGGCTCAAGGACCCACCCGCGTGCGACACAACCGGACATTCAAGCGGGCAGTACAAGTTCTAAGGTGCCTACCTCATATCGAGATTGAGGGCAGAAGAGGAAAGACCACGGACGCAGTCCTAACCCAGGAGAGGCCCGGGAAATGACCGGAGCTCCGCGTCGCAGCAACCGGCGTCCGTCTCAACTTACCCCGTGCTCTCTCCAATCAGCCCAGCAGAGAATTTTGAAAATTACAGCCCAGGAGGCAGAGCAGTGGTGATTGGCCAGCAGGGGCAAATCAGCGTGCAGTTGAGACTTGAGCTCGCCTAGCAAGGAGGGGCGGGGCTGGGTATTTTTAAACCGAACTCTGCAGCTAATTGACTTCACAACGGGGCGTGGTTTCCTGTACCCCTGGTTGCACTGGGCTGGGCTGAGAAGCGGGAGTACTGGGTCTCTTTAAAGACTCGTTTTCATTTAAATAATCCTGCTGGAGGATGGCGAGAGCCGCTGCATTATGTAGTGAATTAAAACATTAATATTAATAAGCTTTTGGGAATTCCCTGGCGTTCCAGTGGTTAGGACTCGCCGCTTTCACCGCCCTGGCCCAGGTTCAATCCCTGGTCGGGCAACTAAGACCCACAAGCCCGCGCGGCGCGGCCAAAAGGGGCCTTTGTGAGGGAAGCAGAGCAGAAATTATTGCCCTTATTTTACGGATGGCCCCCAAAGTTCAGAGAGCTAATAGTAGCTAACATTAACTGAGTGCTAGCTCTGTGCTAATTGCTACAAATTGTTTAATTGTTTTCAACACTGTCCAAAAAGGTAGGTACTTTTATTATTGCCGTTTTACAGACAACAAAACTGTAGCTTGCTAACTGCCCAAAGTCACAGTGCTACATTGTGGCAAAGCAAGTAATACAACCGATATGCTCATTCATTTCATTCCTACATTAATTCATTCATTCAACAAATAATTATTGAGCACCTGCTTTGTTCCAGGAGCTAAAAATTATATATATGAGTAACTGACAAAAGACTTGAAGAGTGTATAGCCCTGCCCTGTCTTCTGAGGAGGGAAAGGGAGAATGGAGATGCCAGGAATAAAACCTATAGGAAGTCCTGCATATACAACAGATACTCTACCACTAACTACATCTTTACACTTATTATTAGTCCATTCTCCTTTTAGTATCTCATAGCTTCTACATTAAATGGAAAATAGTCACATGATCCCAGGCCCTCTTCTCTTTTTAATATCCCTAGGTTATCACATCCAGATCCATGACTTTAAGTAGCATCTAAAAGCTGGCCCTGAACTCCAGACTCATAAATCCAAATGACTACTCCACATCTCCACTTGGATGTCTAATAGACACCTCAAACTTAACGTGTTCACAACCTTCACCAAACCTGATCCTTCCTCCAATGTCCCCCATTTCAGAAACTGGTACCACATCAAGCCTGTTAATCAAGCCAGAAACCTGGGTATCATCCTTGATTCAAACTCTTTTCCACCACCTTAGCCTACCAAATCCAATCCTTCAGCAAATCCTGTTGATTCTACCTCAAAAATATATTTTATATCCATCCACTTCCCTCCATCTCCACTACAACCATAGTCTCTCGACTGGACCACAGTCAAAAGCCTCCAAGCTGCTCTCCCCCTTTCCAATCTGGCTCTTCTCTAATGCAAATACAATACAATATGATCAGTCTTTAAAAAAAAAAATATGTATCATGTCCCTCTCCTGCTTTTGTGGTTTCCCACAGAACTTAAAATAAAATCCAGACTCCTTACCCTGGCCTACAAGTCCCACCTATCTCACTAACCTTGTCTCATACCACTCTCTTTCTCATTTACTCCATTCCAGCCATAATGATCTTCTTCCCAAACTTTGAATATACAGAAAATCCCTCTTCTCGGGAACTTTGCACATGACGTTCCCACTGTCAGAAACATTCTTCCCTCTCTTCTTTAAATTACTTTTTTTTTTATCATGCTTTAAGTCTCACCTTAAATATCCACTCTTCAGAGAGGCCTTCCTTGACCATGTTATATAGAGTAGGATTCTTCTCCCACTCCCTAATATTTTACCTCAGCCCCTTGCATTTCCTTTTTCTTTTAATTTTTATTGGAGTATAGTTGCTTTACAATGTTGTGTTAGTTTCTTGCTGTACAGCAAAGTGAATCAGTCATATGTATACATATATCCACTCTTTTTTAGATTTCCTTCCCACTTAGGTCCTTACGTTTCTTTTAGAGTAATTATTGCTATTTGTAATTTTTTAACCTACCTCCTCACTCAAGAATGGAAGGTCCACAACTGCAAGGACTGCACCTATTGTGCTCTATCTCCAGTGATTAGCATTAAGAAGAGTTCACATTTATCAATTGCTTACAATATGTTTGACACTGTTCTGACACTCACAACAATACAATGAGTTGCTAATGTCCCTGTTTTGCAGAAGAGGAACTTGAAGTACAGAGAAGTTCAGTAACTTGCCCAAGATCACACAGCTAGTAAGCTATTGGATTGGGATTCAAACCCAAGCAGTCTGATTCCAGAGACCAAACACATAAGCACTACCCCATACCTGCCTCCTTGAAAGATGGCTGAAAAATATTAACATTTGTTAACCAAGTAAAGGAGTATCTTCCTTTAAGGGGCATCGCTGTGGACAAGTGTCCCACTGGGATGCACTATAAAGGAAATATAGTATTAACACAAGTCACAACAAGTCTTCTTTAGTCAAAAGAGGAAAAGGTCCATCCACCAAAACAACAGCAACACAAAAATCACAAAACAAGCAATTTTATTTTTCCTGTTTCCACTTCTTCACAAAAACAAAAAAGTTACTGAGTAAACATTATAATTTTCCAAAAATTAAAAAAAAAATTTTCTCACAACTTTCAAACCTCCAGTGGACTTAACCTTTCCTTTGAGTAGCACTCAGAGGGAACACTAAGAAAAGAGGAGACAGCCCTTTGACTCTACCATTTTCCAATATTTCCCTCCACCCAGGCATACAACTCTTTCATGAACTCTCCTTTCCCCTCCCCACTGCATTCCTGTATTAAAACCTGATAGGAAAGATCTGCTCTTATCTACCTCACTTTTACATGAAAATATATTTCACATGGATCCAAGATTTAATTGTGAAAAATGAAACCATGGAAATACTAGACAAAATATTTTTAAAATTTTTACAATCGTGCAGAAAGAAAAACCTTTCTAAACAGGACAAAAATCTAGAGATAGCAACAGGCTCAATAAATATTAGTAGCTAAAAATTTTTAATTTTTGTTTGGCAAAACAAGTAAACAAAAACAAAAACAGGGTTAAAAAACTTAACAACAAACTGGCCAAAAACATTGTCAACACGAATGACAAAGGAATAATTTCCAAAATGTACAAAGAGAATTGCATGATCAGCAAGAAAAAGATGAACCACCCATCAAAAAATTTGACAACAAAATGAACAATTAGAGAAGAAATACAAATGGTCAATAAACATAAAAATATGCTCAATTTCACTAAAAATAAACGTAGATTAAAACAACAATGCATTGTTTTGTTTAGGACATTGGCAAAGGTTTAATAGATTAATCATAATTTCTGTTGGTAAAGGGGTGCATAAACAGGCATTTTTATTCATTGCCAGCACCAGCAGAAATAAAAACTTCCACTAACTTTGGGAGGGTTATTTGAAAATATCTAGTGAATTTTTTTTTCTTTTTTTGGCTTCATTGGGTCTTCATTGCTGCATGTGGGCTTTCTCTAGTTGCGGTGAGCGGGGGCTACTCTTCATTGCAGTGCGCAGGCTTCTCATTGCAGTGGCTTCTCTTGTTGTGGAGCACGGGCTCTAGGCGCACAGGCTCTAGAGCGCAGGCTCAGTAGTTGTGGCACACGGGCTTAGTTGCTCCGCGGCATGTGGGATCTTCCCGGACCAGGGCTCGAACCCGTGTCCCCTGCATTGGCAGGCAGATTCTTAACCACTGCACCACCAGGGAAGCCCTCTAGTGAATTTTTAAAGTTTGAACCCTTTTACCCAGAGATTCTACTTCTGGTAATCTTTCCTACAAAAATACTTAGGCAAGTTTTCCAAATTTGAGAGAGACATAAACCTACAGATTCAAGAAGCTAGGTGAACCCCAAACAGGGTAAACCCAAAGAAATTCAAACAAAGACACATCATAATCAAACTTCTGAAAACTAAAGAAAAAACAAAACAAAAACCTTGAAAGCAGCAAGAGAGAAATCACACCTTTCTAACAGAGCAAAATTTTGTTGAATGACAATAGATTTCTTATCAGAAACCATGCAGGCCAGAAGAAGGTGACAATATTTTCCCAGTACTAAAAAAAAAAGAGCTGTCAGCTCAGAATTCTATATCCAAGTAAAATATCCTTCAGGAGTGAAGGGGAAATCAAGTCATTCTCGGATGCCCCCCTTAAAAGAATAGAAAGTTTAGGGCTTCCCTGGTGGCGCAGTGGTTGAGAATCTGCCTGCCAATGCAGGGGACACGGGTTCGAGCCCTGGTCTGGGAAGATCCTACATGCTGCGGAGCAACTGAGGCCGTGTGCCACAGCTACTGAGCCTGCGCTCTGGAGCCTGTGCTCCGCAACAAGAGAGGCCGTGATAGTGAGAGGCCCGTGCACCACGATGAAGAGTGGCCCCCGCTTGCCACAACTAGAGAAAGCCCTCGCACAGAAACGAAGACCCAACACAGCCATAAATAAATAAATAAATTTTTTAAAAAAATTTAAAAAAAATAAAAAAAATTTAAAAAAAAGAATAGAAAGTTTACAAAGTAGGAAAAATAGTAATAGAAGGAATCTTGTAACATCAGGGAGAAAGAACAGTGGAAAGAGTAAAAATACAGGTAGATACAATAGACTCCTTCTGACGCTGCTTTCTCAATTATGTCTGACAGTTATAGCAAAATGTATAACTGTCTGATATGGTTCTCAATGTATGTAGAGGAAATGTTTAAAACAATAATATAGATGTAGGAGAGTAAAGGGAGGAAAAGTTTCTAGACTTCCTCAAACTGATAATGTCAACTCCAGTAGATTGTGATATGTTGTGTATATATAATGTAATACCTAGAACATGCACTAAAAAAGCTATATACAACTCAACATCAAAAACACAAACACTCTGATTAAAAAAGGGACAGAAGACCTGAATGGACATTTTTCCAAAGGGGAAATGCAGATGGCCAAGAGGTACATGAAAAGATGCTCAACACTGCTAATCATCAGGGAAATGCATAATAAATCGAAACTACAATGAGATACCACCTCACGCCTGTCAGAATGGCTATCATCAAAAAGACAACACATAACAAGTGTTTGTGAGGATGTTGAGAAAAGGGAACCCTAGTACACTGTTAGTGGGAATGTAAATTGGTGCAGCCACTGTGGAAAACAATATAAAGGTTTCTCGAAAAACTAAAAATAGAACTAACATATGACCCAGCAATTCCACTCCTGGGTATATATCTATTAAAAAAAAAAAAAAACAGTAACTCAAAAAGATACATGCAAATCCGAATTGGAAAAGAAGAAGTAAAGCTGTCACTGTTTGCAGATGACATGATACTATACAGAGAGAATCCTAAAGATGCCACCAAAAAACTACTAGAGCTAATCAATGAATTTGGTAAAGTGGCAGGATACAAAATTAATGTACAGAAATCTCTTGTATTCCTATACACTAATGATGAAAAATCTGAAAGAGAAATTCAGGAAACACTCCCATTTACCATTGGAGCAAAAAGAATAAAATACATAGGAATAAACCTACCTAAGGAGACAAAAGACCTGTATGCAGAAAACTATAAGACACTGATGAAAGAAATTAAAGATGATACAAACAGATGGAGAGATATACCATGTTCTTGGATTGGAAGTATCAACATTGTGAAAATGACTATACTACCAAAAGCAATCTACAGATTCAATGCAATCCCTATCAAACTACCAATGGCATTTTTCACAGAACTAGAACAAAAAGGTACACAATTTGTATGGAGACACAAAAGACCCTGAATAGCCAAAGCAATCTTGAGAAAGAAAAATGGAGCTGGAGGAATCAGGCTCCCTGACTTCAGACTCTACTACAAAGCTACAGTAATCAAGACAGTATGATACTGGCACAAAAACAGAAATATAGATCAATGGAACAGGATAGAAAGCCCAGAGATAAACCCACACACGTATGGTCACCTTATCTTTGATAAAGGAGGCAAGGATATACAATGGAGAAAAGACAGCCTCTTCAATAAGTGGTGCTGGGAAAACTGGACAGCTACATGTAAAAGAATGAAATTAGAACACTCCCTAACACCATACACAAAAATAAACTCCAAATGGATGAAAGACCTAAATGTAAGGCCAGACCCTATCAAACTCTTAGAGGAAAACATAGACAGAACACGCTATGACATACATCACAGCAAGATCCTTTTTGACCCACCTCCTAGAGAAATGGAAATAAAAACAAAAATTAACAAATGGGATCTAATGAAACTTAAATGCTTAAATGCACAGCAAAGGAAATCATAAACAAGATGAAAAGACAACCCTCAAAATGGGAGAAAATATTTGCAAATGAAGCAACTGACAAAGGATTAATCTCCAAAATTTACAAGCAGCTCATGCAGCTCAATATGAAAAAAAAAGCCAACCCAATCCAAAAATGGGCAGAAGACCTAAATAGACATTTCTCCAAAGAAGATATACAGATTGCCAACAAACACATGAAAGGATGCTCAACAGCACTGATCATTAGAAATGCAAATCAAAGCTACAATGAGGTATCACCTCACACCAGTCAGAATGGCCATCATCGAAAAATCTACAAACAATAAATGCTGGAGAAGGTGTGGAGAAAAGGGAACCCTCTTGCACTGTTGGTGGGAATGTAAATTGATACAGCCACTATGGAGAACAGTATGGAGGTTCATTAAAAAACTAAAAATAGAACTACCATATGACCCAGCAATCCCAGTAGTACTGGGCATATACCCAGAGAAAACCATAATTCAAAAAGAGTCATGTACCAAAATGTTCCTTGCAGCTCTATTTACAATAGCCAGGACATGGAAGCAACCTAAGTGTCCATAGACAGATGAATGGATAAAGAAGATATGGCACATATATACAATGGAATATTACTCAGCCATAAAAAGAAACGAAATTGAGTTATTTGTAGTGAGGTGGATGGACCTAGAGTCTGTCATACAGAGTGAAGTAAGTCAGAAAGAGAAAAACAAATACCGTATGCTAACACATATATATGGAATCTAAGGGGAAAAAAAGGTTATAAAGAACCTAGGGGCAGGACGGGAATAAAGACGCAGACCTACTAGAAAATGGACCTGAGGATATGGGGAGGGGGAAGGGTAAGCTGGGACGAAGTGAGAGAGTGGCACGGACACATATACACTACCAAACGTAAAATAGATAGCTAGTGGGAAGCAACCGCATACCACAGGCAGATCAGCTCGGTGCCTTGTGACCATCTAGAGGGTTGGGATAGGGAGAGTGGGAGGGAGGGAGACGCAAGAGGGAAGAGATATGGGAACATATGTATATGTATAACTGATTCACTTTGTTATAAAGCATAAACTAACACACCATTGTAAAGCAATTATACTCTAATAAAGATGTTAAAAACAAAGATTTGCATACTGAAAACCACAAAACATCACTGAGAGAAATTAAAGGCCTAAATAAATGTAAAGACATCCCATGTTCATTGGTTGAAATACTTAATAGTGTTAAGATGGCAATTCTCCTCAAATTGATCTACAGAATCAATGCAATCCCTGTCAAAATCTGTATAGAAAAGAGTTAACATAGCAGGCCTGAGAATGCTATCAATTGAAAATCCTGCTGGCAAGTTTGGCCCTTGGCTAGGATCTGGGAACTTGAATTTGGGGAGGGTTCCCACCACCCTAACTGATAAGAATAGCTCACTGTACTTAACTGTTTGTGCAAACAACATGGTTTCTGATGAACACCAGCTTTCCTCCTGGGACTCTGGACTTTGGGTATGTGCTATAGCAGAGGGTGCCTGCATGACTGAGTCTCTAATGAGCTTCCTTCACAAAACAGCATTTCACACATGTTGTCGCAACTCTTTACTGGGAAAAGTTATGCTAAGTGAAGGAAATCAGTTACAAAAGACCACATATTGTATGATTCCACATATTAAATGTTCAAAATAGGCAAATCTATAGAGACAGAAAGTAGAATAGTGGCTGCCTAAGGCTGAGGAGGTATACGGTTGGGGGAGCTGAGGTGTGATAGCTAAAGGGTATGAGGTTTCTTTTTTTTGGTGATGAAAATGTTCTAAAATTTATTATGATGATGGTTGCACAACTCTGTGAGTATACTAAAAATCATTGCATTGTACACGTTAGGTGAATTACATGGTATTTGAATTACATTTCAATAAAGCTGTTATAAAAAATAACAGTAGCTAATAAAATATATTGTTCTTCTAAAAATATTCTGTTGAAGAGTGGCAAGGGAAAAACTCAGTGGAACCAGTTAGGAGGGTATTGAAATAAGCCAGGCAGTTTGGACCAACATGATCCAGTATTCTTGCCTGTGGCCAGGCACTTCTGTATGGTTCTGGGCATCGCAACTCTTGAACAACCATTACCAATGATTGTCTTTCTTTTTTTACTGAGATAGAATTGACATATAACATTATATTAGTTTCAGGTGTACACACTGATTTTTCAGTTATGTAAATATCCTTAAGCACTCACTAATATAGACCAACCTAGTACTATTTCTTGCAGGGTAAATGAAAATGAGTAAAACAGTCATTCTCCTCAAGCATTACTGTATTTGGAAAGATAAAGCTCCTAATGAAATAACTATAACACAAGGCAGAGTGTGATAAGCCCCAAAGCAAGGTGAATATAAAACTGAGAAGGACTTCAGAGGACACATGCTGAGTGATTATTGTAACACCGTCACTATTGTCATAATCACTCCGACATCACCAAAAGTGATTACTGATTACTGAGTGGCTAAGTACATGAGGCCCTGTTAGGTTCTCTACAGAGTTGGACAGTCACTGCTTTCCTTGAACCTATACACATCTTTATGATAGGGCCATTAAGGAAATATATCAATAAATATAATATACACAAACATGCAGTTTTTAGGATGGGGAGTGATTCTAGCAGGAAGGACTCACCAATTTCCCTTTGAATTTGAGGAACGCCTTGGCAACGTGGGCTTGTGTACGGGGGGGGGGGGGGGGGGGCTGGTGGTGATCTTTGTACTGTGTGCAAACACGTTTTCCAAGCAGCTGCGACCTCCTAGTGGCCACAGGAACTCATTACCCCCATTGCCATCTTGATTTGAAAGCGACAGGCACAGAAGGTCTAACCCTGATAGCCCCACGGGGCCACACTACACCGCAAAGCTGAAGACTAGGGCAGTCTTTATCCTATTTTAGGGTAGTCTTCATCCTATTTTAATGATCCTTAAGCGTGCTTGTTGGGGGAGGTGGGGACCCGCTACAAGGGCTGTGAGGGAACCTGAGAGGCTTCGTGCTCCCAGATCCCCTTCCTCTCCTCCACGGTCTTTGTTTAAAACATTCACTCGCTGGTAATGATACAATCTGGAGGGAAGGGTAAAAACTCTGTCACCAGTTAATAATTTAAGTATTTAAATATTTAAGTATTTAAGTATCTTTTTGTCAGATGTTCGAGACAAGTTTGTGGGTTTGACAGGAAAAAAAAATCCGATTAACAGCCGAGTTCCCTCAGCAACATCTCCAGCTCTGACACGGGATATAATTATATATTTATATGTTTATATATATAAGGCAAAAGGCTCTTTTAATACCTAGAAAAATATGTTGTACCTTTAACAAGCCACAGAGGGACTGGAATAAATGCTATACATTGGATAGGAGCTCCCCACCGATCAGAAACGGAAAAAAAAACAAAACAAAGAAAACAAGCACACACGGAAGAGGGGCTGGGGGGTTGGGTGGGGGAGGTACTAACCGCCTCAGAATAATCTCCTCAGTATAACCGCCTTCAGAAAAAAACGCCTCAGGAAAAGCGATCTCCGAGGCCGCTGGTTGGACCCCACCATTCTCACCAGCAGGGGGAGATAACGGAGCAGCACTTGGTTCAGTCAGACCTGAAGCCACCAGATGGGGCCAAAAGATCAGAGTAGGTACCCTCGATACTCTTCTTCTCAGGGAATTTCTCTTCTGCATCTTCGGACCCGAGAAGAAAGAAAAGGCCTACTAGTCTCTGCTCACACACACAGACACCCACCTCCAAGATGATGGTAGTGGCCAGTGCCAGACCACCAACCAAATGGCCTCTCTGCTCCAGCTACCCATCCATAAAATCGGAATCGAAATAGTACCCATTTCAGAAGATTGTGTGAGAATTAAATGAGATAATTGCATACAAAACACAGTACCAAACAAATTTTCAGGCCCCATTCCAGACCTGCAGAATTAGAAACTGTGGGTTGGGGCCCAACTATCTGTTTTTAGTTTTTGTTTTTTTTTAACGCTTTACTTAACATTTACTGGTTTGTAACTCCGGAACAACCAAAAAGAAGGGATGCACAGGGCAAAGTATGGGGTGGGGATAGGCGTACGCAGAACTTTCATACCCCTTTCAGGTACATTACCCTCTTGATCCTGGGAGCTCCCCAACTGTTTTAACAAGCCCTTCAGGTGATTCTGATGCACGCTGAAGTGTGAAGAATTATTGCTCGAAGAAGAAGGCTGCCCCCTCAAATAGCTAACCAAGTTTTTTGTCATTATTACAGATTCCATGATTATGTGGCTTCTGACTTGTTTCCTGCCTGAAATTCCAAAGCCATCATTTGTTTCTTGAGCCCAGCTGTGTGCCCAGTAGTGTGGCAGATACAGTGAAAGAGACAGAAAACCTGCCCTCCAGCCTTTCAATGTAGGTGGTCCAGGGATAGGGAAAGTTAATTAACTCTAGGAGGCCAGATCTAGCCGATATTAGATGAATTATACAGATGATAAACAAGTGTTCTAGGAAATCACAGGAGGGAAATTTCACAATTATAAGAGGGAGGGGCCTGACTAGAAATGGCCACTGCCAAGCCAAGCCCATCCCTCGAAAATAGCTGTAAGTCATTTTCTACAAGGCAATAGAACAGATCTTAGCTGCCTAATTTAGTCCCTACCTAAAAGGAAATCCCAACATATCTGAGTCTGCTTTCCTTTAACAGCTGCCCTCTGAAATTTAAAAAATGAGAATGTTTATAGCTTTTAAAGAGTCTTTTATTTTCTCCCTCCACTGCTTCAATCACTCATAGGAAAGGACAGACAGATACGCACAGTACAGACATAACATAAATACTTGACAGAAGTAATTATGCAGCACCATTGCTGAGATGTTCAGAATAGCTATCTAATTTTTCACTTTAGTGTGGTTGCACGAAGCTACTCTAAATGACATTGTGTATTCTCATGGCTGGAAAACAATTCAGGAGAAAAAGAAGTGGAGTTCCCATTTGCATTGGTCCACGATAAATCATGTCTGATAATCATCAGCATCACGGCCCATTTTCCAAATGGTCACTGTGTCATCACATAAACTAAATTAGGTAGGCTAAATCTGAGTCTGGAAGATCCTTAGTGGGACTAACAGGCAGAAAGTGATTTCATGTAGGCTGATCATTCAACTCATTTAAATTTCATTTTGCCATTATTCATAATAATTACATTACAGATACAGGTCCCATTTTTATTATCTTAATAGCTCTTCCAAACCAAATGCAAACTGAAAGCATATTTAAAGTCTTGACTTGTATAATTATTCACAAGTTTGTGTGGAAGAGATGTTTGGGTAGAATAAACAAGGTTAGGAAATGGATGATGATTAGGGGAAAAAATGATAACCAAAGTTTCTGTGTTTAACATCTCTGTGTTTGGCTCTTAAAGGTTAACCTAAGTGCATACTACTTCACACATACTCGCACACTAACATAGCATATTCCTTCTTTTTATTTATTTGTTTATCTGTTTGTTTGTTTGTTTTTGGCTGTGTTGGGTCTTCGTTGCGGCACACGGGCTTTCTCTGGTTGCAGCAAGCAGGGGCTACTCTTCATCGTGGTGCACGGGCTTCTCATTACGGTGGCTTATCTTGTTGCGGAGCACGGGCTCCAGGCGCGTGGGCTTCAGTAGTCGTGGCATGTGGGCTCAGTAGTTGTGGCTCACAGGCTCTAGAGCGCAAGCTCAGTAGTTGTGGCGCACGGGCTTACTTGCTCCGTGGCATGTGGGATCTTCCCAGACCAGGGCTCGAACCCATGTCCCCGGCATTGGCAGGTGGATTTTTGACCACTGCGCCACCAGGGAAGCCCCCATATTCCTTCTTTTAACTCTTTGGATATCGCTTCTCCCCCATGTATCCCCATCTCTAGTCAGTACAGGCCAGTCTGAGAGCTTCAGCAGCGAGAAAGAAGAGGCAGTGGATACACTGTAACCTATGACTAAACCTCCTTACATTTCATTATTGGTTTGCCATCCAATTCAAATGCTGCTCTTGTTTGCTCCTGGTTAGCCTCCAAGATGACAGGATTGGGGTGCCCAGGGACAGGCCTCTAATCATCCATAATAGTCCCCCCTTTGTCAGTTAGGGGATATGGTAAGACATCTTCCAGGCCAGGGTCACAGTTGTTCCCTTCTGGGCTGAGAGACAGAGGTTTTTTTGGTTTTTTGGTGGCTGTTGTCTATTTGTTTTTATCTTAGGGGTATACATTCTTGTGATTGAAGAATAAATCAACATTTTCTTTCTTTGCTTCTTATTCCACAGACATGAGCCAGTCACAGGAGCTCCAACTTTTTCTTTAATCATCAAAAGTTCCCCTTGACAAATGGGTTGTATAGGAAAAGCTGGTCCTGTATTATATATTCTAACTCATCACCATTGACAAAGCCTCCCTCCTTGACCCAAACTTTTTTTTAAATAAAAATTGTATATATTTAAGGTGTACAACATGATGATTTGATATAGTCAGGCTCCTCTGAGCTGCCTTCTCAACTAGACCTCAACCTTGGCCTTATAAGAACTACAACTTTCAGCACAATTCCATCCACTCCCTGCATTAAGAGACTTGAACAAACACCAGCATAGTTTCTGTCACCTCAAAGCCATGTCCCTAGGATGATGACTCCAGCCTCTTTAAAATGCCTGCCTGAGAAAGTTCAAAAGTGCCAAAAGAATTTACTGTTTATTCCAGCCAAAACCTGACTATAGCCCCATGACCTCCCTTTTCTCAGAACATTTACTTTAGAAAACTTGTGATTGTAAATCCTTTCCCTGTCCTTTTGAGATGTTTCTTCTACAACCCAGGAAAAGCTTTCTCAGAGACCTGGGAGTCATCCCTTTGAAATGTAATCATCAAGAAAGATAGGGCCCCAATCTCTCAGTCTCTATGAAAGGGTAGGAACCTAACTTTGTTAAGTACCAGTTAGCAAACACAGATGCCCTGATCACATTGATCAACCTCCCACCCCAAAAACTTCCCTCAGCACTTTTCCTTTAGCACTTCCCAGCATTTACAAAGCCTTTTGTTTCAGTGGAGTTCAGCTCTGTTCATCTGAAGTCTCTCCCTTACTTCAGTAGCCTGAATAAAATAGGTCTTGCCACCTTTAACAAAGGTCCAGCTCTGTTTGTCTCTGATGCCATGAATTGACAAGGTCAAAATTGTACAGGAGGGTTAAGACATGTAATTTTAGGGTAACAGATAAAAGACGAAATGGAAGTAGAACCAAGGATATGAAACTCTATGATTTAGGTGGTCATCTCTACTGATTTTTAATTCAGATACAGTTATTCACACGAGGTTAACATGAAGGCAGGTGAAGAAAGGACAAGGAGAAAACAAGATGAGACTTGGGCACAATGAGAGCATTTGTTTATGGGCTAATGTTTCCAAACTGGGGCTAAACTGAAGGCATCTCAAAGTGTAATGGATAATGCTTTAAGGAATACTGTAACCAGCCATCTAGCACTGACCATAATGTAAAAGTATAAGTGGGGCTCAGGTCTCTTCATGGCTTGAGGAGTCTGTGACAGGCTGACCCTGACCTAAGTGGATTGGCTTTTGCGGGGGCTAATTATGTCTCATGATAAAGGTCAAAGCTTGCTGGACCACTTAGACATCCAGAATCCTAAGGATAGAACCCCTGTCTTTGTGCTGTCACTGTTCTCTATAGAAAGAATGATGTCATGAAGTAGAAGTTCTGGTACCAACTGGCAGTCAAGTCTTTAGGATAGTTTGGAGGGTTGAGGAAAGCAGCAACATCTTGAGTCAGACTGGGTCATCACAGCATCCAAATTTACAAGAAAAAATCATTCCAAGTTCCTACGAAATAGCCTACTCTGATACTACAAAGGTAGGGGCATCTTCTGACTTCTTTTTGACTAGCCAAGGGGGTGTCTTGATGATGAGGTGAAACTACAGAAGCTGCTAAGGCAGCCTCAAACTTTCTACTTTCATATTTTTATTCAGGATACCCAGAAAGGACTTTAACATTTCTCTGTTTCTACATAAATCCAAAGATCTCTTGCCACATAACTCTAAATATCTAGAGGGAAACCCAAAGAGAAATAAGCTAAGATGTGAAAATTAATACTGTTTTATTCACAGAGGCTGGTGGTCATCCTGTATATGAAAAATACAGACCTCCACTGGTAACTAATATGACTAGATTGTTCTGGAAGTCTAGCCTGAAGAGTAATGAGAAGGGAGGTCTTAAGGAGTTGTGAGCTGGACAAAATGTAAACGAAATATGTGTACCCTTCTAGACAGAACAGAAAAAATGTACAGCAGACAGCCTGATGTGCTTTTGATGAGAAGGGCTACTGAGTTTGCCAGCCTGCCCCCCCTTTGCTGAGGTTGCTACGGTTTCAGGCATTATGACCCAACAAACCCTGTTGTCATGTGCCAGGGTCAGAAGCAGTGAGGAGAGCCTGGCTCCCTCAGTCTCATCCAACAGCTGATGGGGTGGCAGTCAGCAGCAGGTGCCCAAGAACTTGGTATTGCCCACTTCCATCTCAAGGGGCACATCTCCCTTCTAGGTGGCACATTTTCAGCCAAAGTCTAAAATAACTTCATTATCAAGGTAATAAGTTCATAAATTTTATTTTTTACAGTTTTTTTTAGGATTTGGACTGAGGCTATATCCAAATCACATGAGGGACCTCTATGCCTCCCCCTCTTTTTCTCTAGGCTAGTGATCTCTAGCTCTTGAAAAAAAGAAACTCCCTCTTCTGAGGATGTGGAAAACCTCTTCCTAAAACTTTTTTCAGGGATTTCTAGAGATTTTTGAAGGGAGAGTCCAAGAAGATCTGGGGGAATGAGATGGAGAGGGGTAGGGGGAATAGTAAAGTGTCTAAATGTAGTAGTATCCTGTGAAAGGCTAGCCATCAGAGGATAGTTGTTATTAAAATGTTGAGAGTGAGAGAGGAAGAGAGAGGCAGCAAGAGGGAGGGAGAGAGGAAGGGAGGGAGAGAGGGGGAAGGAGGGAGAATGGAGGGAGGGAGGGAGGAAGAGAGAGGGAAGGAAGGGCTGAGGGAGAGAAGGGGAGAGAAGGCAGAAAGAAGGGGGAGGGAGGGAGGGAGCTAGAGGTTAAAGGGGTCTAAATTTTGAAGGAAGTGAAGGGAAAGGAATTCAACTGCCCTCTAATACTTGGCCCAAAAGGTTTCTCTTGTTAAATTTTAAAGATAAATCAAATTCAACCCCAGATACCAAAACAATTCTACTGAGCTCTTAACTGTATCTTCCCAAACGTGTCTTACATAGGGAAAAATCAGTCAGTGGCTTCTGCCATTTCCTTTTTACTTTTAGTTCCAGGCTGGGGTGGGAGGTGGTGGGGGGTTGAAGGAAGTTGGCAGAGATTATTCTCTCTTTCAAATAAACTTTGTCCTATGGGATCAGGGTCTGGTCTTCCCGCAGACATTTGTCTCTTAGTTATATTTATGGCTATTAGACTGAGTGTTCCCAGTATTCAGAAACTCGTTCTATATGTTGTTTTAATAAAAAGAATTATTCACTTTACTGGTATTGACCTTAGTCTTTTCTAGTGGCCCTATGTGGTAAGTAATTTCACTTTCTTTAATGTAATGAGAAAGACTCAGATTAGACTAGGTTTAGCTAAAATTCAGTTAAAGGGGATGAGGTGAGCTTGACTCTTTGAAGGTACCCAAGAGTGGATAAAGAAAAGAGGATACAGGTGAGATTTAGTTAATGGGGTTGGGGAGAAGTAAATCACTAAATTTAACCCCACAGTCTCTAGACCTCCTTTTAAATTTACTTCCCAGCCTGTCATTTTTCCTGACTGGCATTTTCCCAAGTCAATATGATACTCCCATGGTTCCAAATACCTGGTGTGGGGAATCTAAATTAAAGACGACTATGGATTGAGCTAAAAGATAATGATCTTGATCATCAGATTCAAACATTTCAGAGTGTCCTTCCCTCATGGCTTACCCAACCAGTTCCTAATCTAAACCTATATGAAACAGAGATGGGTTTCAGAAACCCCTTCAGGGATTCTTATTCAAACTGATTCAGTTTCTAAAAGTCATATATAAGACTTTCAGATTTATTTTCTTTCTCTTTCCAGATGTCTGATAATAATATTGACTGGTTACATAGCCACAAGAGCATGTGCAAGGTAGATCTCTACAGCCCAACAGGACAGCAAGATCAGGACCAGAAAGTGGTAATATACAAAATGACTCCTACCAAGAAAGGTTTGGCATTTGGGTATAGATATCCTGGAGCCCAGGATAGACTAATGGATAGTGATACTGTGATTTCTCTAAGGAATCAAGCTCAGTAAGGTCTGTGGGGGACCAATATGCTCATACATCACACAGGGACAATTCAAGGGAGGGGCAAGATGAGGAGTGATGTGAAGGAGCTGAGGAGGGGAGGCTGGTGGGGGAGACTGAGGGGAGCCAGGGGTGGTGGTTGCCTAGTTACCAGACTCTATTATCTCACACCTCTGAAGTCATAATAATGTTGCCTAGCTACCAGTAAGCTACCCTAAAGCTGGACTCCTTCAGGAGGGCAAAATATGTATTTTTCCTAATGAATAACAATATAAAGCACCTATTAAACACAGAAATGTTTATCCATGTACCACTTAAAATCTTCTATGTCATCAATAGTAAAACCACCACATTTTGGCAACATTAATGTAGTAGAAAGTGCTCCAAACTGGGAGCCAGGGGAATCGAGTTCTAATACAAGTTCCAGTTTTGAGTCTGTGTCAGTTGGGCAAGCCATCTCTCTTCTCAGTTTTCTCAATAAATGTGGATATTGTATTTTGGGCCTCTTTCTCTCTCACAGGTAGGTGTTCTCATTTAGGAAGCATAGTAACATTAAGATTCTGTCTGCCTAGAAGTTGAGACACAGATGTAGAGAACAAACATATGGACACCAAGGGGGGAAAGCCGTGGTGGGGTGGGGATGGTGGTGTGCTGAATTGGGCGATTGGAATTGACATGTATACACTGATGTGTATAAAATTGATGACTAATAAGAACCTGCTGTATAAAAAAAATAAATAAAATAAAATTCAAAAATTAAAAAAAGGTTCTGTCTGCCTAATAAAAATCATTTGTCTATGGTTTATTGAGTACTTAATTATGTCTAGGCACTCTACTAAAGCTTTACACGCACTATCTCAATCAATCCTCACAAGAACCCGATAAGGTAGGTGCTACTGTCATGTCACAGAGAAATTAAGGTCTTTTCTCTAGAATTTTTCTAAATTCACCATCTTAATTTGATGCAGATATGCTTTGTTGATGTGTCCACCCTCAACAGGGAAGATAAAGATTCTAAGGTGGGTACTCTCTGCTTCCCTCAGAGTTGGAATGGGTGGGAAGATGCTGAGAAGGGTTATCAGTTTCAGCATGAGGAAAGGGAAAGGTTGTGGTAGAGGGTGGAAAGGTGACGGGGACTCAGGTGGGAAGCCATCATTCTCATGAGCCCATGATCCCTGGTTCGGAATTTACTGTCATTCTTGATACCAAATCTCATTTTATAAGCCACTTAGGCTGCTGGTAGGGCTAAAAGAGTGAAAGCATGGAAGACAGCATGTCAGAAAAGTTGGGGGGGGGGAACCCTTTCCAAAAGGTTGATGTTTAATGGAATATGGTTCCTGAGACTGATGGCTTTGTGAATACCTTCAGTGGGGTGGGAGGGAGTAGTAATTTGTAGAGGGAGCTTTATCTCATTCTTCAAAGACTAGCTAGCCTTACAAGCCTACTTTTCCTTCAGAAAGAAAGGGGATAATAGGAGACATGACATTCATGCTTTGAAGTAGTAGCCTAGTGGGTCAGCTTGGAGAAGTCTCAAAAAGCAACTTCTCACAAGAATCTTGCCCTTTAATTCCATAGGATGCTACTGGTTCCAATTCAAGAGGTGACTTAAACCTGGAGAGCCTGGAAGAAGAAGAAATTATTGTGATCAAGGATACTGAGAAGCAAGACTCACCTAAGGTATAGACTTAGCCTCTGAGCCTACCCTTTCTCATTCCCAGAGCCCAATGCTGAATCTGAGGACTCTGGTTCAGAGATAGTAAGAGAACTATTGTCAAACAGACCCAAAATTTAAATATTATGATATTCTAGAGAACACAGACCTAAGCTCACAGTCACAGTAAGTTCAATGCTCAGGTAGCTCACAATGACACTATCACAGAGGCTCAGAATGCCCTCTCCTAATTTCAGGTACCTACTGCAAAAAATCTTGCTATGCTTATCTTAACAAAGATATGGGCTTATAAGCAAGATCCTTTGCAATGTTCTTTGCTGGCTTGTAATGGACTTGTGTGCCCCACATTGCCAGTGTCCAACAATGAAGAAAGAGGATATGAAGAAGAGTGAATCCACAGCAACCAAAAACTGTAGTTGCCCTACCCTGTTGTCTAAGAGATTACCCAGGCTGTTGGGTAGCATAAAGTTCAAAGCAATTACGCTTGCACACCACTGTCAGATATGGAATCCTTTTGTTTTTGTGTAAATATCACAAATTACACCTGGCAGGCTGGTTTGGAGTAGGCATTAGAGCACATGACAAGTCACTCTCACAGTCCTAGAAGCCTGGAGTAGCTGATATTGGAACAGGATATTTGGCTTCAGTGCAAAGGAGTTAAATATTTCTTGTTCTGTGTTCCTAAGCTCATATTATAACCAGAAACATCATTTCTGACACCAGATGCCTTTGGAGTCATGAGAGTGGCCCCTGAGGAAGGGAAAACCAGTTACAAAATATTCTCCAAAGAGTCTTGGGTTCAGTTGGGGGTGGCCAACTCCATTTTGGGGTCTTAATAAAAGGATATACCTGGTGTTTGGGGTTTTTTTTGGTTTTTGTTTTTTGAATTTTTTGAATTTTATTTTATTTACTTTTTTATACAGCAGGTTCTTATTAGTCATCCATTTTATACACATCAGTGTATACAGGTCAATCCCAATCTCCCAATTCATCACACCACCACCCCCATCCCCCACCGCTTTCCCCCGTTGGAGTCCATACATTTGTTCTCTACATCTGTGTCTCACTTTCTGCCCTGCAAACCAGTTCATCTGTACCATTTTTCTAGGTTCCACATATATGCTTTAATACACGATATTTGTTTTTCTCTTTCTGACTTACTTCACTCTGTATGACAGTCTCTAGATCCATCCACGTCTCTACAAATGACCCAATTTCGTTCCTTTTTATGGTTGAGTAATATTCCATTGTATATATGTACCACATCTTCTTTATCCATTCGTCTGTTGATGGACATTTAGGTTGCTTCCATGACCTGGCTATTGTAAATAGTGCTGCAATGAACATTGGGGTGCATGTGTCTTTTTGAATTATGGTTTTCTCTGGGTATATGTCCAGTAGTGGGATTGCTGGGTCATATGGTAATTCTATTCTTAGTTTTTGAAAGAACCTCCATACTGTTCTCCATAGTGGCTGTATCAATTTATATTCCCACCAACAGTGCAAGAGGGTTCCCTTTTCTCCACACCCTCTCCAGCATTTGTTCTTTGTAGATTTTCTGATGATGCCTATTCTAACTGGTCTGAGGTGATACCTCATTGTAGTTTTGATTTGCATTTCTCTAATAATTAGTGATGTTGAGCAGTTTTCATGTGCTTCTTGGCCACCTCTATGTCTTCTTTGGAGAAATATCTATTTAGCTCTTCTGCCCATTTTTTGATTGGGCTGTTTGTTTTTTAAACATTGAGCTGCATGAGCTGTTTATATACTTTGGAGATTAATCCTTTGTCTGTTGATTCGTTTGCAAATATTTTCTCCCATTCTGAGGGTTGTCTTTTGGTCTTGTTTATGGTTTCCTTTGCTGTGCAAAAGCTTTGAAGTTTCATTAGGTCCCATTTGTTTATTTTTGTTTTTATTTCCATTACTCTAAGAGGAGGATCAAAAAAGGTCTTGCTGTGATTTATGTCAAAGAGTGTTCTTCCTATGTTTTCCTTTAAGAGTTTTATAGTGTCCAGTCTTACATTTAGGTCTCTAATCCATTTTGGGTTTATTTTTGTATATGGTGTTAGGGAGTGTTCTAATTTCATTCTTTTACATGTAGCTGTCCAGTTTTCCCAGCACCACTTATTGAAGAGACTGTCTTTTCTCCATTGTATATCCTTGCCTCCTTTGTCATAGATAAGTTGACCATAGGTGCGTGGGTTTATCTCTGAGCTTTCTATCTTGTTCCATTGATCTATATTTCTGTTTTTGTGCCAGTACCATGTTGTCCTGATTACTGTAGCTTTGTAGTATAGTCTGAAGCCAGGGAGTCTGATTCCTCCAGCTCCGCTTTTTTCCCTCAAGACTGCTTTGGCTATTCGGGGTCCTTTGTGTCTCCATACAAATTTTAAAATTTTTTGTTCTAGTTCTGTCAAAAAATGTCATTGGTAATTTGACAGGGATTGCACTGAATCTGTAGATTGCTTTGTGTAGTAGAGTCATGTTCACAATATTGATTCTTCCAATCCAAGAACATGGTATATCTCTCCATCTGTTGGTATCATCTTTGATTTCTTTCATCAGTGTCTTATAGTTTTCTGCATACAGGTCTTTTGTCTCCCTAGGTAGGTTTATTCCTAGGCATTTTATTCTTTTTGTTGCAATGGTAAATGGGAGTGTTTCCTTAAATTCTCTTTCAGATTTTACATCATTAGTATATAGGAATGCAAAAGATTTCTGTGCATTAATTTTGTATCCTGCAACTTTACCAAATTCACTGATTAGCTCTAGCAGTTTTCTGGTGGCATCTTTAGGATTCTCTATGTATAGTATCATGTCATCTGCAAACAGTGACAGTCTTACTTCTTCTTTTCCAACTTGTATTACTTTTATTTCTTTTTCATCTCTGATTGCTGTGGCTAGGACTTCCAAAACTATGTTGAATAATAGAGGTGAGAGTGGACATCCTTGTCTTGTTCCTGATCTTAGAGGAAATGCAGTTTTTCACCAGTGAGAATGATGTTTGCTGTGGGTTTGTCATACATGGCCTTTATTATGTTGAGGTAGGTTCCCTCTGTGCCCACTTTCTGGAGAGTTTTCATCGTAAATGGGTGTTGAATTTTGTCAAAAGCTTTTTCTGCATCTATTGAGATAATCATATGGTTTTTATTCTTCAACTTGTTAATATGGTTTATCACATTGATTGATTTGCATATGTTGAAGAATCCTTGCATCCCTGGGATAAATCCCACTTGATCATGGTGTATGATCCTTTAGTATGCTGTTGGATTCTGTTTGCTAGTATTTTGGTGAGGATTTTTGCATCTACATTCATCAGTGGCATTGGTCTGTAATTTTCTTTTTTTGTAGTATCTTTGTCTGGTTTTGGTATCAGGGTGATGGTGGCCTCATAAAATGAGTTCGGGAGTGTTCCTTCATCTGCAATTTTTTGGAAGAGTTTGAGAAGGATGGGTGTTAACTCTTCTCTAAATGTTTGATAGAATTCACCTGTGAAGCCATCTGGTCCTGGACTTCTGTTTGTTGGAAGATTTTCAATCACACTTTCAATTTCATCAATTGTGATTGGTCTGTTCATATTTTCTATTTCTTCGTGGTTCAGTTTTGGAAGGTTATAACTTTCTAAGAATTTGTCCATTTCTTCCAGGTTGTCCATTTTATTGGCATAGAGTTGCTTGTAGTAGTCTCTCAGGATGCTTTGTATTTCTGCAGTGTCTGTTGTAACTTCTCCTTTTTCATTTCTAATTTTATTGATTTGAATCCTCTCCCTCTTTTTCTTGATGAGTCTTGCTAATGGTTTATCAATTTTGTTTATCTTCTCAAAGAACCAGCTTTTAGTTTTATTGATCTTTGTTATTGTTTTCTTTGTTTCTATTTCACTAATTCCTGCTCTGATCTTTATGATTTCTTTCCTTCTGCTAACTTTGGGTTTTGTTTGTTCTTCTTTCTCTAGTTCCTTTAGGTGTAAGGTTAGATTGTTTATTTGAGATTTTTCTTAATTGTTTAGGTAGGCTTGTATAGCTATAAATTTCCCTCTTAGAACTGCTTTTGCTGCATCCCATAGGTTTTAGATTGTCGTGTTTTCTTTGTCATTTGTCTCTCGGTATTTTTTAATTTCCTCTTTGATTTCTTCAGTGATCCCTTGGTTATTTAGTAACATATTGTTTAGCCTCCATGTATTTGTGTTTTTTATGTTTTTTTTTCCCCTGTAATTCATTTCTAATCTCATAGCGTTGTGGTCAGAAAAGGTGCTTGATGTGAGTTCAATTTTCTTAAATTTATTGAGGCTTGATTTGTGACCCAAGATGTGATCTATCCTGGAAAATGTTCCATGAGCACTTGAGAAGAAAGTGTAATCTGCTGTTTCTGGATGGAATGTCCTATAAATATCAATTAAATCTATCTGGTCTATTGTGTCATTTAAAGCTTCTGTTTCCTTATTAATTTTCTGTTTGGAAGATCTGTCTATTGGTGTAAGTGAGGTGTTAAAGTCCCCCACTATTATTGTGTTACTGTCGATTTCCTCTTTTATAGCTGCTAGCAGTTGCCTTATGTATTGAGGTGCTCCTATGTTGGGTGCAAAAATATTTATAATTGGTATATCTTCTTCTTGGATTGATCCCTTGATCATTATGTAGTGTCCTTCCTTGTCTCTTGTAACATTACTTTAAAGTCTATTTTATCTGATACGAGTACTGCTACTACAGCTTTCTTTTGATTTCCATTTGCATGGAATATCTTTTTCCATCCCCTCACTTTCAGTCTGTATGTGTCCCTAGGTCTGAAGTGGGTCTCTTGTAGACAGCATATATATGGGTCTTGTTTTCGTATCCATTCAGCAAGCCTGTGTCTTTTGGTTGGAGCATTTAATCCATTCACGTTTAAGGTAATTATCGATATGTATGTTCCTATTGCCATTTTCTTAATTGTTTTGGGTTTATTTTTGTAGGTCCTTTTCTTCTCTTGTGTTTCCCACTTAGAGCAGTTCCTTTAGCATTTGTTGTAGAGCTGGTTTGGTGGTGCTGAATTCTCTTAGCTTTTGCTTGTCTGTAAAGCTTTTGATTTCTCCATCATATCTGAGTGAGATCCTTGCCGGGTAGAGTAATCTTGGTTGTAGGTTCTTCCCTTTCATCACTTTAAGTATATCATGCCACTCCCTTCTGGCTTGTAGTGTTTCTGCTGAGAAATCAGCTGTTAACCTTATGGGAGTCCCCTTGTCTGTTTTCGCTTTTCCCTTGTTGCCTTCAACAATTTTTCTTTGTTTTTAATTTTTCTAATTTGATTACTATGTGTCTCGGCATGTTTCTCCTTGGGTTTATCCTGTATGGGACTCTCTGTGCTTCCTGGACTTGGGTGGCTTTTTCCTTTCCCACGTTAGGGAAGTTTTCGACTATAATCTCTTCAAATATTTTCTCGGGTCCTTTCTCTCTCTCTCCTCTTTCTGGGACCCCTGTAATGTGAATGTTGTTGCATTTAATGTTGTCCCAGAGGTCTCTTAGGCTGTCTTCATTTCTTTTCATTCTTTTTTCTTTATTCTGTTCCTCAGCAGTGAATTCCACCATTCTGTCTTCCAGGTCACTTATCCGTTCTTTTGCCTCAGTTATTCTGCTATTGATTCCTTCTAGTGTAGTTTTCATTTCAGTTATTGTATTGTTCACCTCTGTTTGTTTGTTCTTTAATTCTTCTAGGTTTGTTAGACATTTCTTGCATTTTCTTGATCTTTGCCTCCATTCTTTTTCCGAGGTCCTGGATCATCTTCACTATCATTATTCTGAATTCTTTTTCTGGAAGGTTGCCTATCTGCACTTCATTTAGTTGTTTTTCTGGGATTTTATCTTGTTCCTTCATCTGGTACCTAGCCCTCTGCCTTTTCATCTTGTCTATCTTTCTGTGAATGTGGTTTTTGTTCCACAGGCTGCAGGATTGTAGTTCTTCTTGCTTCTGCTGTCTGCCCTCTGGTGGATGAAGCTATCTAAGAGGCTTGTGCAAGTTTCCTGATGGGAGGGACTGGTGGTGGGTAGACCCGGCTGTTGCTCTGGTGGGCAGAGCTCAGTAAAACTCTAATCTGCTTGAATGCTGATGGGTGGGGCTGGGTTCCCTCCCTGTTGGTTGTTTGGCCTGAGGCGACCCAACACTGGAGCCTACCCGGGCTCTTTGTTGGGGCTAATGGCGGACTCTGGGAGGGCTCATGCCAAGGAGTACTTCCCAGAACTTTTGCTGCCAGTGTCCTTGTCCTCACGGTGAGACAGAGCCACCCCCCGCCTCTGCAGGAAACCCTCCAACACTAGCAGGTAGGTCTGGTTCAGTCTCCCATGGGGTCACTGCTCCTTCCTTGTTCCCTATGCGCACACTACTTTGTGTGTGCCCTCCAAGAGTGGCGTCTCTGTTTCCCCCAGTCCGGTCGAAGTCCTGCAATCAAATCCCACTAGCCTTCAAAGTCTGATTCTCTAGGAATTCCTCCTCCCATTGCGGACCTGCAGGTTCGGGAGGCTGACATGGGGCTCAGAACCTTCACTCCAGTGGGTGGACTTCTGTGGTATAAGTGTTCTCCAGTTTGTGAGTCACCCACCCAGCAGTTATGGGATTTGATTTTATTGTGATTGTGCCCCTCCTACCATCTCATTGTGGCTTCTCCTTTGTCTTTGGATGTGGGGTATCTTTTTGGTGAGTTCCAGTGTCTTCCTGTCGATGATTGTTCAGCAGTTAGTTGTGATTCTGGTGTTCTCGCAAGAGAGATTGAGAGCACGTCCTTCTACTCTGCCATCTTGAACCAGTCTCTGGTGTTTGTTTTTAAAAGAGGAGCCCATATTTACTACACACAATGCAGGTCTCCTTGATTTTAACTTAAGCCCATTTGCAAAAAGTGGACCTTATTATGACCTCACGTTTCCAGGAATTCATGGTGATGAAGCAATGAATGGAGCAAAGAGGGCAATGGTACTTAGTGCTGTGTGGATGTGTACACAATATGTATACACATATCCAAACATGGGCATACACAGTCACAAGTATAGATATACACATATACGTTTACACAAAGTGACACACACATAGATATATACATGTATATACATTAACAAAAAATAATTTATAAAATAATTTATAATAATTTGTAGCCAGGCCACACACATGCCTGGCTACATGTGACACTGACAAACACACACAAGCATTGAAATAACAAACTTACGTATAGTGATCTAGTCATAACAATGACTTACACACATATGCAAAGATATACAGTTATACAGAGTCAGACACACTAATGTGCCCACATGTGATACACATAAACATTTATATACACATCCAAGCACACTATGCATAAACACACACTCACATTGATACACACAAGCCTTGATCAAAACAGACCATGCAGACTCAGGTACAGGCATACTCACTTATAAATATACCTCATGTTGATACACACACATACAAACTTAAACAAAGTGACACATTAACTAACGCACATGTTTGTGTACACTGATACACATATTGACACAAATGCAGTGACATCCCCACTCATGTACTCACAGACACACTCAAATGCCAGTGTGTATTCAACACTGACATACATCAATCATTGAGATAGTATATAAATATAACATAAACTGATACCTAATATATCGATATACACAGTCATTATACAATCACCTATTTATACATATTCATTTTTAACATACATATTTATTAATATATTATACATTAATTATATATTAATATATTGATGAGTATGTATGCTAATACCTGAATGTATGCTTCAACATAAATACGTTTATAGCTGCATGATACATGCTACTGGATTTATATCATAAACACATATGCAGCTCTCTGAACTCGACACTTGCTTATTTTCATATTCAGAGACACACTGATATACACACTCATATTTTTACATTCACACACATGTACAAAATATACATACTAACATGCACATGCTGGCCTATACAGTTGACATATACAATGGGTATGATGTCAGCACATTATGACACATGCTTACACACGGTGACATCACACATGTGCATTGACATACACATATGCACACACATACACACAGGCACATTTTCACACACTAACAGTACAGACTGACACATGTTCACACTCATGAATTGATATATTGATGTGCATATACACACACGACAGAGACACTGACATATTTTTGACATGTATTGAAATAAGCACACATACTCAGATGAAGTTGACAAACATATTGATAACACTTGTATATAGTTAAGTGTACAAATGTATCTGCTCTGAGCTTTTGTTGCTGCCACTTGTGCTTGAACGTGTATTAATGGATATAATTGTGTGTTACGCGCCCATGCAAATACTAAAGGCCAAATCCCTAATCTGTGCAACTTAGAAGATATATCTTCTAAATACAATAGGGGAAAGAAGTAGCCTACCTAAAGTCTTATGGATAGGTCTTCTTTTTTTAGATGGAGATGTCAGTGTGCCTTTTCAAACGAGCTCCTTCTAATCCTGGACGTGTCCTCAATCGTCTACTCAGTGATCTTCAGAAGTACACCTTGTGTTTCCAACATGCACTTAGCCCCTCATCCTCCAGCTGTAGACATAAACTAGGAGACACAGAGGGCAAATGTCACAAACTGCCCTCTGGGAACTGCTACAGACTCTATGCCGATCAACTGAAAATGGATTATGTGGCCAAAGGACCTCAAGGCCAACATCTGGAAATGACAGCGTCCAAAAACACCAGCAATAACCAGAGTCCTTCCACCTCACCAGCCAAGTCTCCTAGCAATCAGAGGGCAGTTATCTCCCCTGCTGGAGAATGTTCTACGGATGACCTTTCCTTCTATGTCAACCGACTATCTCCTCTGGTGATCCAGATGGCCCATAAGAAAATCAAGGAGAAGTTGGAAGGTGGAAGCAAATGTCTTCATCATTCAATCTATCCACCCAGTGGGGACAAAGGGAAAAACAGCCCTCGTAGTGCTGTGAGCAAGATCACTTCTGAAATGGCCCATGATGCTGTGGAAGTGACCTCTGCAGAAAGGCGGGGCACTGGGGAGGAGTGTAGGAAAGGTGGCCAAAAAACCTTTCTGTATAGTGAATTAGCCAACAAGAGCAAAGGTGGAGACAAACAGATGTGCCAAAGAGACAACAAGGAATTTGCAGATTCGACCAGCAAAATGTTCATGGTTTACACAAATCAAGTGGCATCTGACACGATGGTCTCTGTTATGCAGAACTTGAAAGTTCATAGCTCTGGGAAGCCAATTCCAGCTTGTGTGGTCCTGAGGAGGGTGCTGTTAAAACACACCAAGGAAATTGTGTCCAATTTGATTGAGTCCTGCATGAAGAACCTATATAATAACACCAGGGTCCTGATGGCCAACTCAGACTTTGTCTCAACTGTCAAGAGGAATCTGCTCAACCATGGGAAACAAAACACTGCTGATATCATAGAGGCCATGCTGAAGCGTCTTGTCTGTGCTCTTCTTGGGGAAAAAAAGGAAACTAAGTCTCGGAGTTCGTCACATGCATCTTTGAAAGCTGGGTGCCATGATCCCAAATGCAAGAACCAAAGTCTCGAATTCTCAGCTATGAAGGCCGAGATGAAGGGGAAGGACAAAGGCAAAATGAAACCAGAGGAGTGCAAGTCATTGACCAGTGGTGAGAAAGTCAGCGAACATACCCTCAAGGAGAGCCCAACAATGTGGAACCAAAATCATGGCAATCAAGGCAAGATGGCTGGCAAAGCATGCGCCAATAAGGAGGAAAGAGAGAGAAGATCAGCCTTTCCATTGGATTCACTGGCAAAGAACTTGATTGTCTCTGCCCTTAGGCTGATCCAATACTATCTGACCCAGCAGGCCAAGGGCAAAGATGCATTTAAAGACTGTCTTGGTTCTACCACCGGCTATATGACTCAGAGTGCCCAATACAAAAAGCGCAGAGGTTAGCCAAAGTGCCAAGGCACTTTCAGTGAAACATCTAGAATCTCGTGGAGCACCTGAATCATCCACCTCTCTAAAGGAGAATCAACACCTGGACTCCCAGAGGCTGGTTATGTCAAACATCATTCTGTCACTGATTCAAACACTGCTTAGTGAGAGCTCCTTCAACTGCGGAGATCTATGTGAAGGTGAGAACAAACGTTCTGAGCCCAGGACAGACAAAGGAGCCACCATGTCCAAGAGGCCTGACAAAGGGGAAGAACAATGCCAGGACAATCAAGAACTTGACTTTATCAGTGGGATGAAGCAAGTGAACCGACAATTTATAGATCAACTGGTAGAATCTGTGATGAAGCTGTGCCTTATCATGGTTAAGTATAGCAAAAATGGGGCAGCCCTTGCTGAGTTGGAAGAACAAGCAGCCTTGGCCAACAACCCCAACTACCAGGCCGGTGGCCCCAGATGTAGTCACGGTGCTGCGATGTCACAGAACTATCAAGACTCTCCTGGACCTGAAATCATTGTCAATAATCAGTGCTCAACAAGTAGCTTGCAAAAGCAGCTCCAGGCTGTCCTGCAGTGGATTGCGGCCTCACAATTTAACATACCCGTGCTCTACTTCGCGGGAGATGATGCTGGACAACTGAAGAAGGTAAGCAATGCAACAAGGAACAAGAAGAAAGAGGGTTGGAATGGGTAGGGGCAGGGAGGAGGTATTGTACTTAGAGCCCAAGAAGCAGTCCATTTTTTTGAGTCTGTTCTTTATCATGTGACTCATGAATTACTCTCACCTCATAAAGACACAAAAGTGATGAACCATTAATTACGTGGGGCTCTGGACACCTCAAGGCCTGTGTACTTCCAAGAGGAGGAGAGTGAGATTAGCTCATTTTACCAGTGATCCTTTCAACAAACTATTTGGTAAAACATCAGGGAGCAATTTTTAAGTCTTATGTTTTGCACACATGCACGCACACACACACACACACACACACACACACCCCACGGCTGTGTTTCCTACATTAGATGGATTCCAGAGAAATAAAATACTAAACCAAATTATCCTCCCTATTTCCAATCTCATGTACTTTTTTTTAGGGAGGCAGGGGAATGGCAACCCCTAACCTTGACCTAGAAATCAGTACAGATTAACTGAAGGATCCCAGTACCTGGTGAGAAGTATTAGTGAACACAACTGATTCCAGAGTTTGTTTTTTGAAGCTCAAAAAGAAAGGACCTTTGGCATTTTAATCTATGCCATTAGAGGAGGGTCCAGAAAAAAGGAAAGCCATGTCAGCAGCCTCCAGTCCTGGACCTGTGGCAGCCTTTAATCCTAGAATCATAGGCAGGGAGGTGGGTGGGGTGTAGTTGACTTTCTCCGTCTGGGCCCTGGCTCGAAAAGCATCACGTGACTCAAGCTATCTCTGCTCTCTCCACAGCTTCCTGAAGTTTCAGCTAAAGCAGCAGAGAAGGGGTACAGTGTAGGAGATCTTCCTCAAGAGGTCATGAAGTTCACCAAGGAACAACCACGGGATGAAGCCGTGGGAAGCGGGCTAGAAAACAACTGCTAGACTGGCTGCTCACTAACCTGCGAGCCAACAATTCCTTCTCCTCCTCTCCGTTTACTCCCCACCCTCAGCAGCATTCGATCCCAGCTGGAGCACCCTCTACCATCAGGCCAGTGAACGGCACGCTGCACGACTGTATTTTCCAATACATCTGAGCAGTTGGACTGTGCAAATACAGGGTGTCCAACAAACTGGGCAAGAACGTGAATAAAAACCCTTCTTCTTAATTGTGTCATTGTTTTCTTGGTCAGATATATCCGAGGCAAGGGAGGGGAATGCGTCCAATTTCAAGGACTGGTGATACAGTGTTGGACTTGTGTCCGGATCTCACCCTGGGTTATTTTCTAAGCACCCAAGACACAGGGATATAACCCATGTCCAAGTTCCTAAGTCATCCGGTTTATCCAAATCTCAGTTCACAAGCTATTTAGAGTTTTGCCACCTGTGGTCTCCCTGTTTCTCCCAGAATTGCACAGTTAACTTGATAATCCCCCTTCTAATCCCAAGGATGCAGCTTTCTTGGTCACTTTTAAGAGTTTGTAGATGGGCTAGCTTAGATTAAAAACAAACCGAAGAAAGTATATTACCCACGGACACACATATACTCCCAGTGTTCATTGCACATGGCTAAACACTATCCAAAACTACAATGGGATCTGATCCTCCCCCACACATAATAAAGCTTCCTTATAGGTCATTTCCTTCAATTGATGAGATTTCCTTGTTTTCCAGCAGTCTGAGAGAAAAATTTGCAGAGAACAGAGCTACAGAATGGTAAATTCTTCACAGCCACCTTATGTGAATCCCAATGTCTCCTTTGAGACTAGCACTGAATTCCTAGATTTGTTATATGCTTTTCAGAAGTCTATCACAATGCTATAATTCATTACAAATCAGATCAAGACAGTGGTTTCAGCCCTGTGGTCCTCTGTTAGCTAGTTTGCTGTGGCATACCTTGGCACCTTTGAGGTGCTTGTGGCTCAGTAGAACAAGCACAGGATGTGGCTTCCTTCTCGACTCAAAAGTTAAAGCTTTGGCCTCTTACTAGTTGCATGGCCTTAGAGTCACCTAGGTAGACTCTGAGCCTTTTCCTTTATCTGTAAAATGTAGACAAAAATTACCCTCCCTGTTTAGAGGTTAAACTAGAGGAATAGATGTAATGATGCTTTGCAAGGAGAATCTTGTTACAAATTAGATGTGGGATTGAAGTTGTACCTCTCAAAGCCCATCCTAACACAGTTGCAAGTGCCCTTGATATATTTCCAAACTGAAAGCAAGATTCTCTGAGTGTGGGACCCAGAAAGGCACATTTTGGGGGAGGTAAGAAGCATAGAGACAAACTTTGACAACTTCTCCACAATGCCTGGACCAGTCAGATAGAAGTAAAGGTAGGCTCCTTCAAAGCCAGGATTTTAAAACTCCCCAGCCCTGATAAAGCTAATCAAACCTTTTCTAGTCGCACCCCGACCGCATGAAAAGCTTTGGAGTTAAGCCGCCACAGAACCTTCTCTTTGTCCTTGAAGAAAATCCTTAATAAACAAATCCCGGGACCAGGTCTGCATTTCTGATGACTCAGGACTCCCTGAGCACAGCTGGGTCCCATAGTAGTTTACTTCCTTGATTAACCCGGCTCTTGACTTACTCCTGATTTTTATTATGAGGTGGCCTTGGGGATTCTTTGGAACGTGGAAATAGAGCAAAGGAAGTTATATGTTCTGTTAAATGAGGGCCATTGGGGCAAAATGGTCTCTAAGGGCCCTTCCAGCTCTGACATTTGAGGATTCTAAGAGTTTCTCTTCCATAATTTCTCAGGGAAACTTGTGTGGATGAGGTACGATCAGGGTGAGGAAACTTGATTTTTGCCAGAGCTAACTGACAGACTCCAGCAGAGAAAGGAATGCTTTGGGCCAGACAGGGCCCTGACAAGGGTCTGGAGGAGCTCAACAGTCCTTGGGGTTTATTCCTGGAGGGCGAGACCCTGACCTTTCACCCCTCTAAATGGGGAAGTGATCCCAGGCATCCTATTAGCAATGTGGCCATGCTCACTGCCAGCAGCTAGGAATGGACAAGGGCTTCTGCCGAGCTGAAAGCTCCACATACAGTAGGAAAGGGACGACAGGAGCAGAAGGAGAAGGAAAACAGGATTATCTCCTGGCAGGCAGTGTCACTGGTTTGATATCGCTGACAATTTTAGTCTTTCTGAGCATCAGGCCTCCATTTCACAAGAAAGTTGTGAGCAAAACTCATCTGGGAGGTTACCACAGGGCCAGGTCTAGGCTGAGGTGAGGCAAGAGAGACAGTTTCCTCAGGGGCAAAATTTAAGGGGGCAGCAGAAAAAACTTGGTAATCAAAATCAATAGTTTTTTTTTTTTAATTGAAGTATAGTTGATTGTGTTAGATGTTGTGTTAACTTTTGCTGTACGTCAAAGTGACTCTGTTATACATATATACTTTTTCATATTCTTTTCCATTATGGTTTATCACAGGATAATGAATATAGTTCCCTGTGCTGTACAATAGGACCTTGTTGTTTATTCATCCTATATCTATAATAGTTTGCATCTGCTAATCCCAAACTCCCCAAATCAATAGCTTTAATGTACCATTTAAGAAATCAAAATTAATGCAGGGTATCAAAATGTCAAATATTGTGATACAGAGGATTAGTAATAGTGCCAGGCCAAAACGTAATGGAGCATGAGGTAAAAGGAAAAATTGGTAAGACATTTTATGGGAGGACCACTTTATGGGAGATTGCCAAGGCAGTACTTAGAGAATGTATTGCCCTGAAAGCCTTCATCAGTACAAAAACGCAACAATGAATTAAATCCCTGCCTAGAGAACTTCGGGAGGGAACAAATAACAAATCAAACAAGTTTAGGAAAGGGGAAATAAAATTTGGAGCAAGGAAACAAAAGACAGAGAAAGCAAAGTTTCACTTAAACCTTAAAAAACAATCAGGGGTGAGGAGAGGGGTACTGCAGTGTTCTCTCTCTTGCTTAACTTAAAGAGTATATCTTTCCAAAGAAAGCTCAGATTAATTCTGGTTGAAGACAGGAACCACACAAGGTTGCCCCGGTTAAAATTCTACTTTACAACAGTTCTAATAATGGAAGAAGAAAAGTAAAAAGTAGAAATATAGGAGTAGTAAAAATAAAAATGCCACCTTTGCAAATGATATATTTGTACATCCATGAAAATCAAATCCCCAAGTATGAGAGGTAGTGAATGAGCTTTGCAAAGGTATAGGATAGAATTTACTTGTGAGCTGTAAGAATTTGCCATCAACTATAAAACAATTGCACCTGCTTTCTCCTCACTGACTCAGAGGCATGTAAAAAGTCCAGCAGTTCCACTGCACTAAGGTCTCTGTGGTATCAGAACATGAAAAAAATCTGGAAGAATTGATTGAATTTCTGTATCCTAGAGCCACCCAGCCAGAAAGAGGAGAGTCTAATTACCACAGTGACAATAATATTAAACACCTAGGTACTAAGGAAGGCAAGAAATGACATTTACAGAGAACTTACTGAGTGCCAGACACTACCAGGTGCTTTAGTTCTTTTAAAAACCTTGTGAGGTGGTTTGTTATTAGCTGCTTTTTACAGCTGTGAAATTAGAGGGTCAGGTTTAAAGGCCTTTTTTAAAAGTTATATATCAGTAAGTGGGAGAGTTGGGATTCAAATCCAGGTTTGCCTCATGCCAAACAGTATGCTTTTTCCATTCTATCACACTGTCTTCCCATTAATTCAGAATCCGTGTTTATTAAACAACTATAATACATGAATGAGAAAAAGAAAAACAGGTAAATAGAAAAATAGACCATGCTCCTAACTAGTAAAACTAAGTAAAATAAAACACTTTCTAATTCAACATATAGGTTTCATATAAAGCCAATTTAAATCTTTGTGGGGTAGTCTCAAAGTATCTCCCCCAAGATAGTAATTACTTACCAAGGGGAAAGAGTAACTTTACAATGGATGAGCCCACCAGTAACACCTTAATTATGTGATCAAGGTTAACACCATCAGTAAAGACACATTGGTATCATGTACCTCCTGATATAATGTCAACAGAAGGGCATTCTTGCCAAAAACCCATAATCCCAGTCTAATCATGAGAAACTACCAGATAAACCTAAATTGAGGGACATTCTACAAAACAGCTGACCAGAATTGATTCCAAAGGGTCATGAAGGGAACATTTTAGAGTTGTGGAACTGTGAACTATGTATCTTGATAGGGGATATGTACACATTTAACATAGGTGTATACATTTCTCAAGACTGATCAAACTGTACACTTAAAATTAGTTAACATTATTCTATCTAAATTAGATCAATAAAGTTTACTTTTAAATGTATTTAAACTTAATACCTGTAGGAAAAAAAAAAATCCCCTTCCACTGTTCACAAGTTTCTTTGCTCCTCTGCCTCTTTCCAGAAAGTCTCCAATTCAGCAAGTCTTTCTGACTTCAGGCTCTCGGCCACCTTTAACTTGCAGCCCTCCCTCCTGCCCCTTCCACTTGTTTGTGGTGGCCCAGAGCAGGCCCTTGGGAGCTCCTTCTTTATGAGAACTTCCCTCCCAGATCCCGGCTACGTATCCAAGGGGAAAAGGTTTTCAGCTCACCCCCCTTCCTGTCATAAAAGTCTCCTTCTCAGAAAAAACTTCCTTCATCACCCTATCTGCCACACTTACTCTTTATTACATGACCCTGCTTTATTTTCATCACACTAACTGATACATCCTCTTTATCATAATTTACTTGCCTATTGACCGTCTCTTCCCTCTAGAATGGTAACTCCAGGAGCACAGGGACCTGCCTGTCTTGTTCACTACTGTATCCTCAGTGCCCAGCACTGTGCCTGGTACATGGTAGCCATTCAATAAACATTTATTGAATGAATAACTATCCACCTATTTCAGTGTTCCCTGACGGGGACAAATGACACTAAATGGGGAATCAGAAAATTTGTCTTTAACCATGGCCACTTAATATCACTTCATCACTTGATATAGTAGCCAAGTATGTTTCCTCACCTCAAAAATCAGGATGCTAATCAATATCTTTCAATATCTACCTCTCTGGAGGTGTTGTGCAAAGAGGCAACAAGCAAGGTGAAAATGTTTAAAAATATACCTAAATGTGCCCATTAAAGCTTCAATGCAAAATAATAATAATAAATCTCTAACATTTACTGAGCTTTTACTATATGCCAGACATTCATCTAAGTGCTTTCCACTATTTTGCCCTTTAATCCTCCCAACAACTCTATGAGGTAGGTACTCCTATTGTCCCACTTTGCAGATGAAGCAACTGAGGCCCAGAGAAGCTGAGGAACTTGCACAGTTAGAAGTGGTAGAGTTGGTATTCAAACCCAGATAATCCTGGCTCCAAAGCTCCCACTCTGTACTGCTTCATAGAATACCGGGGCCTTGTCCATAAAGTCACTTGTCAGGATAAGTCCTGGTGTAGTGCAGAATGGAGTAGACACATCTAGGAGGCGACAGGAACCTCTGGAGTGGGATGGATGGTTGGCTGGAAGGAATCCAGGCTGGTGGAAAAGCAGAGATTTCCAAAGGGTACTGCAGGCGTAGGCCAGGGCCCAGAAGAAGGCCAAAAGCTACCCCCAAAGCAGCAGTCATCTCAACAAACAAGCGGACACAGCTCCTGGGACTCATGGAACAGGGAGTATCCCCGAGTTCAAGTAGAGGTGATGCTCAGAATGCATCCTCAGGGGACAAACTGGTAATTCACATTTGCTCACAGTCCCCAGGGCCACGACTGATGGAGGGTGGGTCCTGGGGGTTAGGGGGGAGGGGAACCAGCATGAAAAAAAACCTCCAGACAAGCTGGCAGGCATGTGCCCTGGGGGGAATAAGGGTGGTCCCTGATGGTGTCCATTCAGTGTTCCCCAGAGCCAGGCTGCACGAGGCAGAGGGGAGGGAGGCATTATGGAACACTTGGGGTGCTTAGGGCCTTTGTCAATGAGTATGAAAGCTATTTCAATATTTTAACAGCCAGTAGGGTTGTACTGGTGCCTAAAGTCTGAATGCCAGCCCTAGGTTGGAAATTCTTTACTTTCTCCTATCTTTCTCAAGCCTCAGGGCCTGGCTGAAAACTGAATTTGAGGTGTCATCTGAGGTGAATCCAGCTGAGGAAAGGGTGGAAGGGAGGGAACCCACAAGTTGCTCCTTCTGGCTCACACAGCTCCATCCTCACTTTGATCACGCTGTATTATAACGTCCTGTTTACATGTCTGCCTTTCCTCTAGACTGGAAGTAGCATGTAATAAATGGATGCGACGTATCTATGGAATCTAAAACAAAAAAATGGTTCTGATGAACCTAGGGGCAGGACAGGAATAAAGACGCAGATGTAGAGAATGGACTTGAGGACACGGGGAGGGGGAAGTGTAAGCTGGGACGAAGTGAGAGAGTGGCATGGACATATATACACTACCAAATGCAAAATAGATAGCTAGTGGGAAGCAGCCTCATAGCACAGGGAGATCAGCTAGGTGTTTTGTGACCACCTAGAGGGGTGGGATAGGGAGGGTGGGAGGGAGGTGCAAGAGGGAGGAGATATGGGGATATATGAATACGTATAGCTGATTCACTTTGTTATACAGCAGAAATTAACACACCATTGTAAAGCAATTATACTCCAATAAAGATGTTAAATAAATAAATAAATGAATATTTATTTATTTATTTGGATGGATGGATGGATGGATGGATGGATGGATGGATGGATGGATGGATGCGAAAGGCCTCCCACCTACTGGGCAGCCAGCCAACCGATGTTTGTTGAGCAACAGCTAACGTGGATTGTGTGCTGATTCTGTGCCATGTCTCTCATCTGATCCTCACAGCACCCCTCTTGGTAGCCCCACTTTGCAACTGAAAAAAATGAAAGCAAAAAAGGTCAGAAATTTGCCCACAACTGGGATTAAGCCCAAGCAGCCTGATTCTGGAGTCTGTACTCTTAACTACTGTGCTTGATTTAAGTGGCTGGTGGGTGGCCATACGTGTGCAAAAGTTCAGAGATGAATAAAGCGTGGCTTGCTTAGGAAGTGGGGAGACATATGTAGCTGGAATGCAGAGTGTGTGAAGGGGAGGTGATGGGCGACAAAGCTAGAAAAGTCAGCTGGCATCCGATTGCAAAGGGCCTTGTATATCATGTTTAAAATTTTGGACTCACTTCTAAGGTCAATGAAAAACCATTTGAAAGGTTGGAAGCCCGGCAGTTTCAGGGTGAGATTTACGTTCTGGAATGTTCACTCGATCTGCTGTGAGACGGATAGATTGGAGGGAGTGCTGCTCAACTGTTATTTACTTCCTTTGTTTATTTCTGGTTTTTTCCTCCCTTTCATTTTTAAAATGCCAACCTCACTGGACTTTACTGACAGGTAAAAGGATTTATCCACATCAGGGCCAGCACATCTCTTGGAGGGCAGGTGGGGGAGGTAAAGGATGACTGTCAGGAAAACCCCAGCTGTGATGGAGCCAACTGGTAAAGGGGAGAGTGGTAGGTTTCCTCTTGCCTTCCCTATGGCTGCACTTTGTCTCACCGCCTGTATTTCACACTCTCACTCACCAGCTGCTAAGATCAGTCGACTCCAGATTCCATGCTCCCCCCAACCCCCAAATGACAAATGGGTGTATTTTTTCTGACCCTGAAGGGGTTTCACACAACACCTCCCAGGAAATATAAATCCTTTTCCAGAACCCGGCAGGAGGCAGAAGCAAAGTCAAACAGCCTGACCTGCTAACCTTCCTCTTGGGGTTTGATAGCATCTGTCTCCCAGAAACCTTGCTTTTGAAAAAGAGGTTTCTCCTGTCTGAGATTTCAGGTGCCTGTCAGCCAGCCCTGTGGCACATACTGTCTGCTGGAGGGAAGAGGGGGCTTGCCAGGGAAATCTCCTCTGGCAACAAAGGGCCCACTTCTGAACTGATATAGCAACTTACTTCTCATCGTGATGCAGCTTCTAGACCAGGCACACCTAGAATGATTTGTCATATGTCTCTATCTGCCTTAGAGTATACTCTTGGGGTTTCCATCCTACTTCCCTGGCCCTTCCTTCTCAGTCCCTCGTGGAATCCTCTTTCTCTGCCCATCTGATAAATGTTGGAGTACCCCCAGATTCACCCTCACCTCATCTTCTCACCACTCCCACTCCCTAGCTGCACCTGCTTTACAAAGGAAGGCCTAGCTGCAACATTGCCAAAGAGAACTAGTGCCGAGGTTTGGGTCCTGAAGGAAACCAAGAACCAGAGGAGGTAGAGCTGGGTCTGAGATGAAGTTCCACAGTGGTGCTTCTTTACTGGGGAGGGGGGTGGCCCAGAACTTTTAAAATGCAGATCCCTAGGTCCTGCCCAGGGAAGGTCTTCGTTCGTTAGTTTGAGGGAGCAACACAGGCATGTGTATTTTGAAAAATCTTCAAGAGACGGTCTATCACTCCTTTTTATTTTGAAAATAATTAAAACCTACAGAAAGTTATAAGGTTAGCACAATGAGTACCCATATACCCTTTATCCAGTTTCACCGACTATTAATATTTTGCAATCTTGCTTTATCTATCTATCTAGCACACAACTGACTAAAATGGTGAAACATGTGGGGATATATGTTTATGTATTTTTAAAAAATGGTGAAAGTATAATTATTATTCTATAACATAATAATTATTATTTTGCTGAACCATTTGAAAGTTAGCTGCAGACATCAGGATATTCAAGTACCTCAGTGTGTATCTCCTAGGATCAAGGACATTCTTCCACATATAATTCATACTCATTTTCCTTACATATCCCAATAATGACTTCTGTAGACATTCCCCTCCATCCCATCCAAAAGCCACTTATTGCATGGAGTTATCCTTTAGTCTCCTGTCATCTAGAACAGTTCCCCGGCCTTTTTGCTGGTCTTTTATGACACTGACATTTTTCTAGTCCAGGCCAATAGTTCTGAAGAATGTCTGAGAGATTCTGATCTACAGCCAAGGTAGAGAACAACTTAGAGAATACTTTAGTTTGGAGAGATCATAACCAGTCAATGAACTGAAGGGCAGGCCTAGGGCCAAAAATAGAGACTCAGGAACTGTGTGAAAACTGAAAGGAGGTCAGGAGGGAAGTGAAGAAGTGTGGTGGCTGGGCAGATTGGGTGGCTTAAAAGTAAAAGGTCACAGCAGCCATTCTTCCCAGGGTTACAAATACTGAAATACACCCATCAGTGATTCACCTGGTGATTTCTTCAGTCCTCTCACCTGTCTCCTGTGCCCCAAGCCCTTATGATGATCTGTCATGTCATTTATTGAACATATACTCTGTGTCAGGCACTGTTCTAAACACATTATATGTATTACCTCATTGGACCTTTACCACCACAATCTCTCTAGGAGGCAAGAACCGTGATTGTCCTTATTTTTTTAAATTTTTAAAATGAAGTATAGTTGATTTACAATATTGTGTTAGTTTCAGGTGTACAGCAAAGTGATTCAGATATATATAGATCTATCTATCTATCTATCTAGATAGATAGATAGATATATCAGATCCTTTTTTCCCTGACCAGGGATTGAACCCAGGCCCTCTGCAGTGAAAGAGTGGAGTCCTAACCACTGAGCCACCAGGGAATTCCCGCAGATCCTTTTCTGTTATAGGTTATTACAAGATATTGAATATAGTTCCCCGTGCTGTACAGTAAATCTGTTGTTTATCTACTTTATATATAGTGGTGTGGATCTGTTAATCCCAAACTCCTAATTTATTAAATTAGGAGTGATTGTCCCTATTTAATGGATGAGGGAACTGAAGCCCAGCGGGGTGGTAACTTGTTCAGGGTCACACAGCTAGTAAGTAGGGTCCCAGAATTTGAATCCAGGCAGTCCTGTCTCTAGAGCCTTCACTTTTTTTTTTTTCATTTTATTTTTAAAACTATTATTCAATAAAATTGACTTTTTCTTCGTTTGATTTTCAGTTCTAGGATACAGAACAGTTCCATCATGCCCCAAAACCGCCCTGGCGCTATCCCTTTATAGTCACCCCTCACCCTCTCCTATGAAGAATGTTGTCATTTTTTGTTTTGTTCCTTCTGGAGGCTGTGTTGCCAATGTCAGGGTCTTTTAAATTGTGCACCGTTAAGCAGGTCTTTCCTATGCATTCGCCAACCAGTAGTCAGTTGGGTCCTGACGAAGAACCGTTAGTTCAGTTTTCCATCTGCGTTATGCTAATTAGGAGCAGTTTCATGCGCCCAGGGGTCAAGAGGAAACAGCTCTATCGGGCGGCTTTCCTGAGCTCCTCATACTGCGTTATCTTTCCAGTACTTCCTCGTTCCCCAGGCTTCCATGTTTGGTTCTCTGGGCTAGAAAGAACCCATGTCCAGGATTGCGCTGGGACTGGGAGGGGACAAGTGGGAGGGGACAAGGAAGGGGGTGACAGAGACAAAAAGAAAGCCCCGGGTTTGGGCCTCTCCCTCTTAGAGCTTCAGGCGCATTGAAGAGAGAGGAAGGGTCTTCTCCTTCAGAGTTTTTGGCTTCTGCCATTTCCCATACCCGGCCGTGGGACTACCTGGTGACCGGGGCGTGAGGGAACAGAAAAAAGAGGAGGGAGAAGAAAGCACCCGTGTATTTTCTGCACTCTATCTGGGGCTTAGGACTTCCCTTTGCTGCTCCTCCATCCAGAACTAGAGGCTTCCTCCTGGATCTCCTTTCGCACCACTCTGCTCACTTGCAGTTTTCAGAATGTGTTGAGTTTGTGGTGGGAGATGTTGGAGGAACAAAAGTGGTAAACTTACCACCAGTTCGGTGTTACTTTTATTTCTAGTGTTCTCTGATTTGTCTGCTGATATATGCCGAGTTCTTAAAGAGTTGCTCATGCTTTCTGTACAAGTTTTAGAGTCAAGTTCCGTAGTTGATAAAGAGAGGTGTGTGTTTGCTCAATCATATCCAGAATCAAAAATCAACCCTCACTTTTAAACCCCATGCCACACTGCCTCTCCACATAAATGTCCCATAGACACTATGAGCTCATCATGTGCCAGCCGGATTTCATTACCCATTCATTCACCTAGTCTTACCTCTTCCAATGATCCCTATCTCAACCATCACACCATCATTTGCCCAGTTGTTCAAGCCCAAATCCCAGGCATTGTCTTTGACCCCTCCCCCTCTATACTGTCCACATCCAATCATTCATTGATCCTTGCTTCTCCCTCCTTACTTCCACGATCTTAAATTACTCAGGTCTTTATTCTTTACCACCTGGATTATTGCTACAGTCAGCTAATTGGTGTGACAGGCTGATATTTTTATTTTTTTATTCAACTTTCTACTTTGTATTGGCTATATACACAAAAACACACAAAATTATAAGCCCAATATATTATTATTTTTATGCATTTTTATGGGAAGTATAGTTAATTTACAATGTGTTCGTTTCGAGTGTACAGCAAAGTTATAAATATATATATATATATATTCTTTTTCAGGTTCTTTTCCATTATAGTTTATTACAAGATATTGACTATAGTTCCCTATGCTATATAGTAGGTCTTTATTGTTTAACTATTTTATATATAGTAGTGTGTATATGTTAATCTCAAACTCCTGATTTATCTCTCCCCCTCCCTGCTATCCCCTTTGGTAACCATAAGTTTGTTTTCTATGCCTGTGAATCTATTTCTGTTTTGTAACTAAGTTCATTTGTATCATTTTCTTTAGATTCCACATATAAGTGATATCATATGATATTTGTCTTCTCTGTCTGACTTACTTCACTTAATATATGATAATCTCTAGGTCCACCAATGTTGCTGCAAATGGCATTATTTCATTCTTTTTTATGGCTGAGTAACATTCCATTGTATATATGTACCACATCTTTATCCATTCATCTGTTGATGGACATTTAGGTTGCTTCCATGTCTTAAGCCCAATATATTATTGATAAATTACCACAAGCTGAACTTACCCTGGTCAAGAAACAGAACATTACCAGCATCCAAAAGGCCCTCTTTCGTGCTTCTCCTCAAATACTACCCCTTCCCTTCTCCCTGTAGGTGACCGCTATACTGGCTCTCAACACCACAGCTAGGCTCTGCCATTTTAAAAACTTTATGTATAAATAGAATCATACTGTATGATTTTCTTGTGCCTAATTTCCTTAGCTCAACATTATGTTTGTGAGAATCAATCATGTTGTTGTGTGTTGTTTTATTCTCAGTGCTGTATAATATTCCATTGTATGTTAAATCATACATTTTATGGTTGATGGATATTTGGGTTATTTCCAGTTTGGGCCTATTAAGAATAGTGCTGCTACGAATACTCTTATACATGTCTTTTGGTGGCCATAAGCACTCATTTGTACTTGATGTATACCTATAGATTATATTTCTGACATGCATATGTTCATCTTTAACAGATACTGCTAAATTATTTTCCAGAGAGTTTGTACCAATTTATACCTCCGCTAGTGGTGTACGAGAGTTCCTGTTGCTCTATAGTTGGATAATATTTTAGGAGATTAATATGCTTATATATATATTTTTTCACCCCATATATTCCTCCTTTTATTTCCTTCCATTAAGCAGGTTCTGGCCCTCTTGGTCACCAGGAGGTTTGTAGAAGGGCAGAAGACTGACATTTCCCACAGTACTGGCTGGCTTTTGTTCACAAGAGCCTTGAGCCCCAGAGGGAGGAAAAAATCTGCAGTAAAGAAAAAACATCTTGGAATAAATAGAAAGGGAAGAGGATTTTCCCAGATTAAAAAAGAGATTTCTCCAATATAAAGGAAGGAGAGAAAGAGCTCTGTGGATTCCAGAGTGGCAGAGCCTGGCCTGGCTTCTGGGCAGCGTATGGGGAAGGCGCTAGTGAGAAGTGGTGAGGTATGGAATCTAGGAAGTTGGGACCGGAAGCAAAAGTTTTTCACAAAAGCATCACAGTGCTGCCGGACCCGAAGGGCCCTGCACAGGGGTCAATGTGTACGTCAACATTTACCAGTGTGAGCAGACGGCTTGATGACTAGAGGGCCATACTGCCATGCGCTGGTGCATATAGACTTCCAGAACCTAGGCACAAATCAGAGTCAGGGGTCCCGAGAATAACTTAGGCTGAGTTTCCCTCCGGACTTATGGGATTGGGAGCTCAAAATGGAATTAACTCTGATTTATAAAGAGCAGTGATACTTCTTATCCATTGGAGTTGTGGAATGAGGTTTGTACCTCCAACACTGGTCTGGTATTCCCCAGGGCTACTGCTAGCACATATAGCATCTTTGTGAAAGTTAGGAAACAGGCATTGCCTCTGGGCTAACCAGTTAAGGAAAGGCTCACTTTCCTCTGAGCTGGCAGTGTTGGGCCAGTACTTGGCATGATAAGTGGAATGTGGACTAGATTTCAGCCCCCTTTCATGCTTCTTGTACCATACAACCTGCGCAATTATACATAGCAATCCTGAGGAGTCCCCGTCGCGATCCACCCTTCCCATCATCACCAGAGTTCTTGCTCTGAAGCGCACGTCAGACCATGGCACTCCCTAGCTTGAAACCTTTCAGTGGCTCCCCATCACTTAGATCTGAACTGACAAATACACTAGCCACTAGTCACATGTGGCTCTTAAGCATTTGAAGTGTGGCTAGTTCAAATTGAGATGCACTATAAATGTAAAATACATGCCAGATTTCAATGATTCAGTACTAAAAAAGAATTTAAAATATGTCATTAATAATTGTTTATATTGATTACATGTTGAAATGATATTTTTATATATTTGCTTAAATAAAATATAATATTAAAGTTGATATTGTCTGTTGCTTTTTTCTTTTTTTAATGTGGTTAACAGACAATTTAAAACTGCATATGTGGCTCACATTATTTTTTTTCCTTCTAGTTTTATTGAGATATATTGGCATACAGCACTGTATAAGTTTAAGGTGACAGCATAGTGATTTGACTTACATACAGCATGAAATGATTACCACGATAAGTTTAGTGAACGCCCATCATCTCATATAGATGCAAAATAAAAGAAAGAGAAAAAATTTTCCCTTGTGGTGAGAACTCTTAGGATTTACTCTCTTAACATACAGCAGTGTGAATTATCTTTACCATGTTGTACATTACATCCCTAGTACTTACTCATCTTATAACTGAAAGTTCGTACATTTGACCACCTTCATCCAATTCCCCCTACCCCCACCTCCCTCCTCTGGTAACCACAAATCTGATCTCTTTTTCTCTGAGTTTGTTTGCTTGTTTGTTTTTGAAATATAATTGACCTACAACACTGTGTTAGTTCCTGGTACACAACATAGTGATTTGGTATTTCTATACATTTGAAAATGATCACCACTCACATTATATTTTTAATAGACAGTACTGGTCTAGGTAAAGTCCAAACTCCTGACTTTGACACAAAAGCACATCATATTCTTGTCTTTGCTTCTTCTATAGCCTTATATACCCTCCAGTCTTCCTCCTTTCTCCCCACCCCTCCAACACATGCATACACACACTCATTCGTCTGGCTTACAGCCACTTTAAATCCGTTTTCATTCCTTTTCCTACCTTTTGCTTTTGCACAAGCTTTTTCCTTTTCCTCAGATGCACCTGTCTCCCCTGGGTCTTAGGTTCCTCGTGTCTCAACTTTTAAAAGAGCAATAGATAATCTCTAGCATTCCTTCCAGGCCAGTGGTTCTGTAACTTGGCCTCAAAGTAGTACACAGTGGTATAGATCATTCAATAGTCATTGACATTTGCATTCAATGTAAGAAATAATAATATATACTGTGCACTAGTGGCCCACTGTGTTCCAGGCTCAGTTCCAATTGCTTTCCATACCACTTAACCTCATTAGCAATCCTATGAGATGAGTACCATCATTATTCCTGTTTTACACATGGGGAAAACCAGGTTCAGAGAAGTTAAGAGATTTGCCAAGGATACTGGAGACTTCAGAGTTTCTGCTCTTAACATCTATACTGTGTTCGAGAAGCTGGGAATCGATAGCAATTTCAGTTGAAGGAATCCACACAGTGAAAGAATGGATCAGGAAAAGATGACAAGCTGCCCAGATCTCTCATTCTGTTCTTGCTCTTTCAGCATTCAGCTGCCTCGTCCTTCTCTGACACTGGAAGACTGGTGTCTCTACCTCTGTCACTGTCTGACTTTCCTTCCAGGTTTATATTCCCATAGAACCTCAATCATGAAGGCCCAGCCTACAGCTCAGGATGGCTGCCCATGGACACCATTGGACGCTTCCTCTCTGCCCTTGCTCAGCTGTCCCAAGAGTCCAAACGGTCGGGTCAGAAGGGGATTCTCAATATTTTTCAGGCCCCTCTCTTCAGGTTCAGGGATTTCCCCGAATTCTCTGGAATTAGGTTGCCTCATCAGCAAGAAATGCATTTATCGAATAATCCCACGAAGTCATAGGTAAACACAGAGGAAATGTGCAAATAAAAGAGCAGAAGCACATTCATCTAATCGGGTCTCTCTTCAACACACACTCACACTCTTCTCACCCACACACACTTTTTTAAAAAAATCATTCTAAAAACAACCTAACAGCAACATTAAAGAGGAGTTGTGGGAGAAATCATCTGAAGTGATTTAATAGAAAAGCTGTGGAATGTGTCAGACCTGGGTTCTGCTCCTGGCTTTGCTATGTGACCTTCAGCAAGATAACCTCTGTCTGAGTCTTCTGATAAACTGTTGAGCCCCCTCCATCCCTTCAATCCCCCACCATGTATCCAACCATCTAGCCCTCCTGCTTTGGATTCTTCCACAAAACACAGGCATTCAGCTTGCTTTTCTCTCCTTCAGGAGCTGTCAGCCTTTGCCCTTTGTCTTGAGGTTCAGCTTTCGCAGGATCGACTGAGATGTGGAATCCAGGCCTGCAGTCCCCCCTTCTTTGCTGCCCCCCCAGAGACAAGGGGCCATGGCCTGGCACCCGGGAAGCTTTTACTAATCTGATACTCATGATTTTCATTCAAAGGTTTTGCTGTCAGCCCCTTCAGGGAAACAGAGAGGGGTTAACAAAAATCACTAAAACTGGAATATTGACAAAATTTCCAGAATCTTAGAAAGTACTCCGGGTCCCTGTCCCTGTTGTTTTGTCCCTAGGTCTCTTGCTAGATGCTTCCTGGAAGCCCCAGAAGCCTTCTGTTCAGTTTTATCTCTCAGGATAGAGCTCAGCGATCCTCTCATTTGTCGCTGACTAGCTGTGTGATATTGAGCAGGTCATTTACCCTGAGCCTCAGGGGATGTACTATCTCCTACTAATATTTCCCCTTATGCTTTCTTCTTCTTTTTAATCTTCCTCTCTCTCATTGCTCCCCTCACCTGGAACACTCTCCCCAACTCCCACCCAGGCTCTGTACTGGTGGCAGCTTAATCCTTAGGTCTCAGCTGAGGTAATGCCTGCTGAGAGAGGCCTTCTCTGTATACCAAATCTAAAGCAGGCCCTCTGCTCATTACTTTCTCTTGATATTTCTTCTTCCTGTTAGCTATCACAATTTGAAATTATGTATTTACTTTTCTGCTTATTTATTATCTGTCTCATCCCTAGACTGGGAGCCTTAGGAAGGCTGGCACCGTGTGCCTTGTTCCCTGTCTGGGTACCTATATAGAGATGGTAGTTATTCACGCAAAACTACTGTGGCTGAACTCTGGGAGGGCACTTTCATTTTGTATTGCCTGTGCTTTCCCTGGTTCTCACAAGCAATCCAGTTGCATCAAGGCTTTTATTTTTAAAAAATTAGAGGCGGAGAACAGAATCTACTGAAGACGCGGAGAGACTAAGGGAAGGGTCATATTTTCCTATCTCTCCCCTGCTTCTCTCCCAAGCCCTGTCCTCTGTTTTCCCCACACTCCAAATTCCTCTCTGTCTCCTATCAGAATTGCCCTCTCTCCTCCACCTTTGCCTCAGTTTGATGCCCTCAGGAGACTTTCTTTTTCTGCAGGTAATTAAATTATGTATAAAAGGACATTACTGAGAAGGTTAAACAAAGCCTCCTTTGTTGCTTCCCCCGCCCCCCATCCCATTTTTCCCAACACCCACCAGAAGCTAATGGTATTATGAATTTAATGTGTAAAGTTTTGATTCAAGATGGTGGCCTTCCTGAGGACAATGACCACTCTTTCATCCTCCAGATCCTCTGCCCCAAGCACAGGGCTCAGTAAGTATTTGAGGAATGAAAGGAGGAGTGGACTTTCTGTTCTGTCTTGAACACTAATTATTGACTGACTTCCCAAGGAGGGGGAAGCTGTCCTGTGAGGGACACAAGGGCAGTGCCTACCCTTCAGGTACTTATGATCTGAATGAGGAGAGAAAAGAATGCATAAGATAGCATATTCTCCAGGTCAAATGAAGGAACCAACTAGCATTGTTGGAGTTCAGAGAAAAGACTACCCTGGAGGCCTCAGAGCTAAGGTAGGATTTAAGTTGGGTGTTAAAGAAAAGAAGGTCTTAATTAATCAGAGAGTGAGTGGGGAGAACATTGGGAGAAGAAAGCAACCCAAGTGAATCTGTGGGGTAAGGAATATAAATACCTCCCTGGGCACACCAGTGTCTAGTAGGTTTCTTCCTGACATACCCTCATCTACCATTAGCTGCCAGTCTGCAGCTGAAGTCCCCAAGGCAGCCTGTTATTCTAAAGCAGCTTCTCTGGTCACCTTTTGGGGATTTGTGAATGCCATCTTACAGGTTACTAGTTTCATAAACAGCCCTAAATTATATTCTGGATATGTTATATGAATCCAATGGGTGTGCACTGAGGTATAAGATGGGCTGCTGCACTGGTAGGGCCTATACAGAAGTTTTCGTAAGTATTACTTTATATTTTATTTAACAAACATTTATAGAGCATTTACTAGTGCTAGGCATTGTGCTAAGCACTAAAATATTAACTCATTAACAGAGACCAACCTCATATTGACCTATGAGCTAAGTGCTATTATTATCCTCATTTCAGAGATGAGTAAACTGAGGCACAGAGAGGTTAAGTCACTTACTCATGGTCACACAGCTGATAAGCAGCAGAGCTGGGATTCAATCCTTTCTTTTTTTGGGGGGGGTTTTATAACAGCTTTTTTGAGATATAACTCATGTGACATACAATTCACCCCTTTCCAGTGAATAATTCAGTGGTTTTCAGTTCATTCACCAGGTTGTACAACCACCACCTAACTTCTTCACCACCTCAAAAGGAGACCCTGTCCCCGTTAGCAATCACTCCCCATTCCCCCACCCCAGCCCCTGGCAACTGCTGATCTCTTTCTACCTCTTCTGGACATTTCACATAAATGGAACCACCCACTATTGTGGACTTTTGTGTCTGGCTTCTTTCACTCAGCATAAAGTTGTTTTTTTTTTTTTTAATTGAAGTACAGTTGATTTGCAATGTTTCAGGTGTACAGCAAAGTGATTCGGTTATATATGTATGTATTCTTTTTTCAGATTCTTTTCCATTATAGGTTATTACAAGATATTGAATATAGTTCCCTGACAGTAGGGCCTTGTTGTTAGCATAAAGTTTTTAAGGTTCATCCATATTGTAGCTTGTGCCATACAACTTCATCCCTTTTTATGGCTGAACAACAGTCCATTGTACATAGGGACCACATTTTGTTTCTCTAGTCATCATGGACATTAGATTTTTTTCATAATCCTTGATTTGTCTATTTTTCTATACTAATCCACCTGTCTGTCCAATAGAACTTTCCAATGATGGAACGTTCTAGATCTGCACTGTCTAATGTGGGAGCCACCGGCTACATGTGGCTACTGAGCACTTGAGATGTGGCTAGTGTGGCTGAAAAGCGCCTTATTTAATTATACTTGAGTTTAATTACTTCAAATGTAAATCGCTCCTGTGGGACGGACCACAGTCTATAGCTGCAGAGGAGCTATGATAGGTTGATCAGAATCAGAGGCTCGATTCACGAGTCACTCTGAGACTGTGCGGCCAAGAAAGGACACTCCAAGCAACCTGAAAAATAACCACCCCCACCCCCAGCCCTAGGAGATCTGCTCCCTGCACGGTCACGATGAAACACTGCACAGGGGTCTCGGCCCCTGGTCCAGCCAAGCACAAAAGGGATCCAAATTCTGGAAGAAGTCACACATTGGCCCTAACCAGAAGGCTGAAGCTACCTATCATGGTGTTGCAATTGCTACAGACCCGAGTGGCTGAGGAGGAAGGGAAACAGAGGTAAAAAACTGCTGGATTACTTATGCCTGACTCCCGGCCAGGCCCAGGAACAGGGGTGAGGAAGTAGGAGGGCGTTCCCTTGTGTGATGAGTAATTTACATCCACTCCCCCAGCAGCAGCTGCCTGGGCTCCCACAGCACAGCCAGGGCTCCTTGGCCTGAGAACAAGGTTGGTGGAGCTGGGACTTCTTGTTCCTCAGAGACAAAGCGAACCCAGAACTGACCAAAGTGAGGCACAGATGTGCACCTGAGGCCGGCACAGGGGACAGTCACGGCTCAGAGAAGACAGAACAAGCCCCTCGGTATGAAGTGCCCAGGGAGCCTGGCAGCTCTTCAAGGGGATACCCATCTGCAATCTAAGATCCAAAGGTTTTTACGCAAGTTGGCACTCAAGTTCATTTGGAGGCAAACCTGACCCACACCAGCGTGTGTGACTGTTACCGCTCTGACGCTAAAAGTCACTGAACGCAGGCTCTGCCTCAGCCCTTGTCAACACCACATACCTAAAACCCACAGTTCTGAGTTCTGTAATGCACCCAGCCCCAAGGTTTTCAGGAAAGGGACTAGGCCAGTATCGGGTCCTCCCAGCTACATGCAAAGCTCTCCAAAAAGGGTTTATGTGTTTTCCTCAGGATAGCTCCTCCAGATACCAAGAAGGACTGCTGTTTCAATGGAAGGATTCGGGAAGGGGGTGTACTCCTAGTGTATCCTTGGCCTTCAGGGACGGCTGCAGGCAGACACCGCAGAGAAGAACACAGGTGGAGTGCCTGCGTACCAACCCTGGAAGATGCACCTGCGTGCCTCCCACAGGCCGGAGGAGGCATGGGAAGGCAATTCTTGGAACTCATAGGGTAGTGCTTCCAGGAACGTCCGCCAACGCTAGGTTTACATGCAGGGTGGCTTTCTTTTCAGGATGATATGAATGATAAGCCTTGTGTTCTAAGTCAGGCCCCAGACGCTCAATCTTCCTGAACTTCCGTAAGGTGTACAGGATAAAAAGGATTTCACCTAAACGGTATCAGTCACTAGAAACAGTTCTTCATTCAACAAAAATATAAGGTGTGTACACTGTGCGCCAGGTACCAGGGCAGTCCTAGGACACGGTGAGCCCTAGACCCTGCACTCACAGGGAGAGACAGATGGCAGAGGCCAGGAGCCATCATGGATGCAGTGAGAGCAGCAGACGCACAGGCAGTGCCGGCCCGGGGCCTGGGGCTGCAGGGTTTCCTCCCTGAGCCAGGACAGGGTGTGGAGGGGCAGCGTGGAGCCTGGCTGTGGGTTACTGGCTAGCAGTCCGCTCTCTCCGGAGCTTTACTCTGCTCACCTGTCTTTTCCTTGATCTCACAGAGCACACTGAAGAGAGCAGGCTTCATCCCGTGGCAATTCAGAGCGTGCTTTCCGGCCCGCGCCTCCTCCAGGCTCCGGTCGGTGATGGCCATGATCTGCTGCAGGACGTCGCCCGCATCGGGGCGCGGCGGGGTCCCGGGCGCGCGGCGCGGGGCGCGGCGGGCGCTTAACCAGGAGCCGCCGAGCCTGGAGAGCTCGAGCGGACGTCACAGCCATCTGCCGCCATCTGTGCGGCGCGAGCGCTCGCGCGCGCACGCGGCGCGCCCTCAATCAATTCTTAACCATTATGCTCTAGTGCCTCTCTCTACAAAAATCCTGGACGGATGGTTGAATTAAGATCCTTTAAATCTTGTTAAAGGAATCTTGAGACTATTCCTTTTGTTTCTTTTTAATAAACTTTATTTTAGAATAATTTTAGATTTACACAGAAGCTGCAAAGATAGTACCGAAAATTCACCCTGTTTCCCCTTATATTAGCATGTTACATAACTGTGGCCCTTGTGTCAAAATTAAGAAACCAACATTGTTACATTACTGTAAACTAAACTACAGAATTTATTTGTATTATACCAGTTTTTCCACTTATGTTCTTTTCTGTTCCAGGCTTCAATCCAGGCTACCATTTTGTATTTAGTTATCATGTCCCCTTAGTCCCCTCTGCTCTGTCAGTTTGTCATTCTCCTTGGTTCTCATGACCTTGACAGTTTTGAAGAGTACTGGACAGGTATTTTTGTAGAATGTCCCTCAATTTGGGTTTGCCTGATGTTTTCCTTATAACTAGACTGGGGGTGACTGGTTTGGGGGAAGAACACACTGAGGTGAAGTGCCCTTCTCATCTCATGGTATCAGGGAGGGCATGACATCTTCATGACACCACTGGTGGTGTGAACTTTCATCACCTTTCTAAGTTAGTGTCTACCAGATTTCTCCATCAGAAAGTTACTATGTTTCCATTTCTATACACATCTCTATTCTGTACACATACTGGTTAGAAGTGAGTTATTAAGTCCAGCCCATACTCGAGGGGGAGGGTGTTAAGCTCCACCACCTAGAGGAAGGGAATACATATATTATTTGGAATCATTCTGTATGAAAGATTTTTTCCCTTCTCTATTTATTTATTTGTTCAATCATTTATTTTTATCAGTATGGACTCGTGTGTTTCATACTTTGGGTTATTATTTGGATTATTACTGACTATTTTAAAAATATATATCCTTCCTGTACCTTTAAAAAGTTATTGGCTTGGAAATCCAGAATTCCTTATTGTGGATTTGTTTGAAGTAGGGACTATCTGAATTAAGTTTGAGGGAGTGTATGTGTACATGCAGATGAGGAAATTGAAATTAAGTGATGTTACGTAAATTGACCATGCTTATATAGTATGTGATGGAATCTCATACACGAATGGTGTCTACAGAATCCTAATAGTAGGTCGCCATCCTCTGCTTAAGCACCTCTTGTGACATGAAGCTCATTACCTCATAAGACAGCTCTTTTGATGTTGAGTCTGCTCTACTCCTAGTGGGATTGCAGTCATCCAGGTAGTGGGATTGCAAGAGAGGAACGGAAATGGTGGCCATGGGAAGAGCAGAATATGATAGAGCAGTTGGCAAGAAAAAGGATTTGATTAGAGGAAGTGGTGACTGAGTCTAGGCTGAAGCAGCTAAAAACTGATGTGTCTCGGGACTTCCCTGGTGGCACAGTGGTTAAGAATCCGCCTGCCAATGCAGGGGACACGGGTTTGATCCCTGGGCCAGGAGGATCCCACATGCTGCGGAGCAACTAAGCCCGTGCATCACAGCTACTGAGCCTGCGCTCTAGAGCCTGTGAGCCACAACTACTGAGCCTGCATGCCACAACTACTGAAGCCTGTGCGCCTAGAGCCCGTGCTCTGCAACAAGAGAAGCCACCTCAATGAGAAGCCCACGCACTGCAACGAGAGTAGCCCCCACTTGCTGCAACTAGAGAAAGCCTGCATGCAGCAACGAAGACCCAATGCAGCCAAAAATTAATTAATTAATTAATTAATTTTAAAAAATACTGATGTGTTTCCCTGGATTTCAGGGGAGTATTGGGTTTGGCAAAAAAGTTCGTTCTGGTTTTTCCATAATATCTTACTTTTTGGCCAACCAATAGTTGTCTACCAGGCTGACAAAATATATACAGAGAGAACTTGTAGTGACTACTCCCCCACACCCCATGCCCATCTAGACCCTATTCTTCTCCCCCAGTGGACAACCTTCAGTTATTGTATTACTCCTTTGCCCATCCCCAATACATCCATTCTTAGATATAAACTATATTCGTTATATATATATATATTTCTTGAGCACCTACTATATATGCCAGGAACTATTCTAGGTACCACAGATGAGTTGGAATGATTTCACAGACCTCACATCATCACAGTTCTGGAAGCTAGATGTCTGGCCTCTTTTACAAGAGCACTAATTCCACTTGAGGGTTCCACATTCATGACCCATTTACCTCCCACAGGCTCACTTCCAAATACCATCACATCGAGATTAGGGTTTCAATACATGAATATGGGTGGGGGGACACAAACATTCAATCCACTGCAGTAAGTAATGCTCATCAGAGTGTCTTGTGTTGGGTGGAGCTGGCTGGGCCTTCATCCCTCCTGTCTCCCTCAGTCACTGCTTGTGTGCTGTCCTGGGAAGGCTATTATATTAGCCTTGACCCTCTTAGGGTCCTTGGCTGCATCTGAAAAAAAGTAAAATGACAAAGACAGATTAACAGGAGAAAAGTATGCAAATTCATTTAATATAAATTTTACATGACACAGGAACCTTCATAAGGAAATGAAGACCTGAGGAAACAGACCTGAGTAGTTTTATTCTAGGTCTGATGAAGCCTAGACAGTCATAGAGAAATATGATAGGGTCAGAGAGCATGTGGTAAGTGTAGTAAACTGGGGGAAAGTTAGCAAGGCCTGTTTGTTCAGATTCTTATTAGGGTTCCTTTGTCTTCAGAGATAAGAATGCTCCTTTCCTCTGGGTATATGGAGGGCACCTCTCACATGAGGGTATATGAACTGTTTCAGGGGAGAGGGCAGGAGGGTCAAAGTGACCTCCCTGCTTCTGCTGTTTTCTCCACTTCCTTCAGCTTAAAGTTTTCAATATGCCAAGGTGCCATATTTGGGAGCAGTATGTCCTGAACTCCATCAAGTCCTCCTATCAATGATCTAAGCTTCCACCTCATGAAATTAGAAAAAGACAAACAAACTTAAGCCAAGCTGAAGGAAGGAAATAACACAGAAAAGAAATCAAGAAAACAGAATAACAAGAGGAAAAAAAAATCAATGAAACTAAAAACTAGTTCCTTGGAAAGATCAATGAAACAGATAAAACTCTAGCCAGACTGACCAAAAACACAAACAAACAAAAATCAAAGAGGAGACAAATTACCAATATCAGGAGTGAAAGAGAGACAGGGGGAAATGGGGAGGTCATGTGTAATGGGTACAGGGTTTCAGTTTTGCAAAATGAAGAGTTTTGGAGATGGATGATAGTGATCATTCACAGAAATGTAAATGTACTTAATGCCACAGAACTGTACACTTAAAAATGGTTTAAAAGGTAAAACTTGTGTTATGTATCTTTAACCGCAATTTTTAAGTAAATAAATAATTGTTTGAATGAAACAATGGTTGTTACCAGGACCCCAAAGCAGAATGTTTCGTGCAGGAGGGGGAGGCTGCTTACCCGCAACTGCTGCAAATGCTTGTCCTGCAAGTACTGGAATTCCAGGTGCCCAAGACCCTGACCGACCTGAGCTGAGCAGCCTGGAGGGGCTGGTGCCTCTTTGGGGAATTCATCACCGGATTCTCAGCCTCATGATTCCCAGCAGACACATCTGGTGGTCTCTGGTCATCCTGAGGCCTTTGTCCCTATGACATAGACCAATTTGTGCAACTATAAGCCTTACCTGGGGCCTAGATAATTATCTTTTCTCTAAGGAGCCCTGGCTGAGGGGGGCTGACACCAGTCTTCAGCATGACTTCTGACCCAGCCACACAGTTCCTGACAAAGGTCTGTGATCCAAAGCCTGAGCAATAAAAAGAGATTTCCAAACACCTTTAATGCGTAAACTTGAGTCTAAACTGACCAGATGTCAGGGATTTATCTTCTTCCATAAGAAAAAAAACAAAACAAAAAACAACTCCCTACATTCCCTCATTCCCTGTATTTTCTGTCATCCTTTGAGTGCCTCTTCACCTATATTTCTGAATCAAAGACAGTCATCAGGTGACTTGGGGGAAAGAGCAAACATCAGCCAGTTTTCCCTGGCTTTCAGCTCATTGAAAACACTCCAAAGTTGATACAACCTAAGAATTTCTGCTCCCATGGGCCATCTTTTGTCCTTTACAAAAGGTTATTGTCAAGGCTAGGGGACACCAGGGTTTGTAAGTCTATGGGCAACACACAACTTCAGTGCTCTGTAAACTCTTCCGTTGGGAAGGGAAAAAAATGAATTTCCAAGATTTTGTAGGAATTTGCCATAATATTGGTTTCAGAACTCAATAAAGAGACCTTAATTGGATTAAGTGTATGTTTATATTTTAATCACCCATTAATTAAGAAAAAGTAGAAAAGTACATTTTTTTTTGGCCACACTGTGAGGCTTGCAGGATCTTAGTTCCCCAACCAGGGATGGAACCCATGGCCCCTGCAGTGGAAGCGTGGAGTCTTAACAACTGCACCACCAGGGAATTCCCAAAAAGTAGATTTTTTTTTTTTGTTTTTTGTGTTTTAAAATTTTTTATTGAAGTGAAAAAAATAGATTTCCAAAAAATCTCCTGGAAATCAGGTAGCTAATATGAAACATTCAATGGAAGACTTGAAAAAACAAGCTGAGCAAATCTTTCAGAAAGTTGAATAAACAGACAAAAGGAGTGAAACAATTTTTTCAAGTCTTAATAAAGGTGATCTAGAATTAGATTTTAAAACTTTCCAGATACTTAGATACTGAGAACAGAGGAAAAGGCAGAGAAAAGTATCAAAGAAATAATGCAAGAATGTGCCTTAGAAATGAAGGTCATGTGTATCCAACACAAATGAATAACGACTTAGACAAAGGGATATTATTGTAAAATTTCAGAATACCAAGTAAAAATAAAAATAAATAGTAGATCCAAAAAAAAAAGAGAAGACAACCCAGGGACTTCCCTGGTGGCACAGTGGTTAAGAATCTGCCTGCCAAGGCAGGGGACACGGGTTTGATCCCTGGTTCAGGAAGATCCCACATGCTACAGAGCAACTAAGCCCGTGTGCACACAACTACTGAGCCTGTGCTCTAGAGCCCATGTGCCACAACTACTGAAGCCCATGTGCCCTAGAGCCCGTGTACCGCAACTACTGAGCCCGCATGCTACAACTACTGAAGCCCACTCACCTAGAGCCCATGCTCCGCGACAAGAGAAGCCACCGCAATGAGAAGCCCACGCACTGCAACGAAGAGTAGCCCCCGCTCACCACAACTAGAGAAAGCCTGCACACAGCAATGAAGATCAATGCAGCCAAAAAAAAGACAACCCAATAAAACATGTACAAGAAATGTGAACAGACAAGAATAAATGTGGATGAAAAATTAGCACATGAAAATAGGCTCAACATGTTGAAATGCAAATTCAAACCACAAGGAGATGCCACGCACTCCTTTTAGAATGGCTAAAATTAAAAAGACTGACCATCCCAAGAGTTAATGAGGATGTGAAGCAACCCTCATACACCGCTGGTGAGAATGCAAAATTTTACAGCCAGTTTGAAAAATATTTTGGTGGTTTGGCACTAAAGCTGTAAAAATAAATAAATAAATAAACTCCAGATGAATTAAAGAGAAAGAATTCATGGGACAAGCAGAGCAAAGAAACATATGTATGGTGAATGTGAATTAAGACAGAAGACAATACTGAAAGCAAATAGATGGTTATAATGAGAAGCACATAGGGGTTCTAAGAGTCCTGGGTTGAAAACTAGCTGCACTGGGGGCTAGTGATTTGACCTTGAACAAGATACTTATCTTCTCTTATCTTCCATTACTTGACCTATAAAATGAGGGTAACAGAGCAGTGAGGTGTTTTTTTTTTTTTAAAAGGGTAGTAACAGAGAGATTGAAATGTACTTATAGTGAAGCAGTACCTAGAGCACTCACATCACCCCCTGGGAGAAGCCATTCCTGACCACCTGGCTTACAGGGCTCTCCTCTGTATTCTGAGCATCCCCTGGCTCTCCCCTGCCATGGCTCTCATCATACTTGTTCTATCAATCATTATCTTCTGGATGGTTCTCTACTCATTAACTCTGAGCTCTTTGAGAACTTATATCCTGCCTGAATCAATCACTCCTATGTCCTCAGAGCCTGCCTAGCCCAGAGCAAGGAGTTTGATTCCCAGCAGGGGCTCAGACAAGACTGTTTTTTGTCTTTGGTTTTGGGTTTGGTTTGGTTCGGTTTGGCTTGGTTGATTGGGGGGTTTTGTCTGAGTGATGACGACACTAGATAATCAAGTTTAGAGGATGATGAAGTTCAGGACATGCTACCCCAAAATATGGCACCTTGACATGTTGAATATTTCCAGCTGAAGGAATTTAAGAAACAGCAGGTACAGGCAGGATTTTCTGACCTTTCTCTGAAACACGTCATAAGACCCTCATGTGAGAGGTGCCCTCCCTCTACCCAGAGGAAAGGAGCATCCTTATCTCCAAAGACACAGGGACACTGACAAGAATCTGAACAGACAGGTCTTGATGTTTCCCCTAGTTTATTACACTCAGCTCACATTCTTTTTTATCTTATCACATTTTTCCAGGACTTCCCACTCTTCATCAAATCTAGCATAAAACGCTCAGGTTTAACCACTTCTTCGGGTCTTGTAAAACTTATATTAAACAAATTAATATGCTTTTCTCTTGTTATCTGTCTTTTGTTACAGCAGCCCCAGCCAAGAACTTCGAAGGGTAGAGAAAAAAGATATTTTTCCTCCCTATACCATTATTAAACCAGCATTTGGTTATTGGAAATAATACATTATAAACAAGAGATCATAGGAAGTATCTCTTTGCAAACTTCTGTTTTCTTAGAGGGGGATGTGCAGGAAAGGGTTACCTCAGTGGCCTGGGTTGCTCAAATCCTGCACATACCAAAGAAGAGCCTGCCTCCGGGATTGGCCCTTGGATGGCTCCTGAAAGATAACTTCTGAGCCCTTCGAATATTTTGCCTGATAAGAGTTTCTGCATGTTTGAGACCTTGGGCCATGCTGTACCAGCAGGATCAAATAAGTTTATCCTAACAATGTGATTTATGATGAATGTCTGGTTTTGCTCTGGGGAGATATGGTCTGAGTAACTGAGATCAGTCACATGAACTCTGCATGCCTATGTGACTGACTCCCCCAAAAAAACATGGACACCAAGGCTCAGATGACCGTCCCTGGTTGACAACATTTCACATGTATTGTCCCACACCATTGCTAGGAGAATATACAAGCATGTCCCCATGCAACTCTACTGGGAAGGGACCCCTGGGAAAGGAATCTTGCACCTGTTTTCTCCTGGCCTCCATCCCATACACCTTTTCCCTTTGCTGATTCTAATCTGTATCCTTTCACTGTAATAAACCAAACCAGGAGTATAACAGCTTCTGAGTCCTGTGAGTCCTTCTAGCAGATCATCAAGCCTGAGGGTGATCTTGAGAATCTCTGGCACAGGGAGCTTTTGCCCTTTACCCACACTCTTGCCAGAATCATCTAGTACCAGTGTATTGCCCACTTTTATATTTATAATGAACCTTGGTCACTGCTACTTTCTCAGATCAGCCCCCAGGGACTGCATTGGCTAATTCGCTAAAGCCTTCCCATACACAAAGGGGCTAAGGAAGAGACTAGGCTCTCAGTAAATACTTCTTGAATAAACACAACACTGCCAATCTGGTTATTTTAGTTTTAAGTGTAAGGCATAGATGTCACTCAGCCTTATATCAACAGAATCAAGTATGTGAACCCAGGGATCAGTGGGTGTGGGAAGTCCAGTTGGCCTCTTTCACCCTCACGAGTCTCCTCTCCTTGTTTTCCTCCTGCTTTGCGGCCACCCCACTCATCACTTTTCTTCTAGGTTCCTTCCCTGTGTTCCTCCTTTGCACTTCAACTGCTCTTCTGTTTATGTGTCTTCTCTGCCCCACCAGTGTAATATCCCCAATGGCAAACATCATATGTATCCATATGCTACCTCACTTATTTCACCACAGCAATCATTTAGTGTAAATATTTTAATTCCTATTTTAGAAATGGAGAAACAGACCCAAAGGATATAGATACCTTTCCCACCATCACACAGTGCGTGTCAGAGGCAGGATCGAAACCAATGGCTATTTCATGCCATGGCCTATAAGCAGACAGATTAGGTAGGACCCAAGTCGTTTGGCCTCAGCCAGTTGCCCTGCTCCCTTTCCCTCTTCTACTTACATTCTAATCCTTTCATCCAACTCTACAGCCTAGGGACTTCTCACATATTTTGTAGCAAATTGGGATACCCTACGTTTAGTCTTTTTATTTGAACCATAGATTTTCAGTCCTTTTGGGTCAGGAAATATCTTTAAACCTGTATTAAGAGGGAGAAATAATTGCATTTATTATTCCTTAAGCAGGATGGATTCTGAGCAGGGTCTTTTCTTCAGAACTGTTTTTTGGGGTGTTAAGGTAAAAATGCGAGCTCAGAGATGTAACTTGCTCTCGTATATATTAATAGGGGTATAAGGCTGGAATCAGGCAGTTGGGGGCTTCTGAGTGTGATCTGTGACTGTCAGGCCAGTGGAGGATTTTGCAGAGGAAATAAGAGATTTGTGGCTGCTCCCTCCCCACCTCTGAATAACTTGGAAGGATAGGTGTGTTTGCAGGGGATGTTGTGGCATTTTGCCATGAGGCTTGTGGCGTAAGTTTTTTTCTCTGTCTCTCCACAAAATGTCCCCAAAAGGTTTAGTGTTCTAGTTATATTTTTCTGTAGCACTATAAGATAAGCATGTTATTATTTTTAAATGTTTGTTTTTAATATCAATGATTTCGTCTGGAATACCATCTGGGGCAACGCTTCATCTGCAGTATGTGGTCTGTGTTTCACATATTGGGAAACCCTTCCTTCAAGAGAAGAACAAAGCCTTTTAAGTCAAACAATTTTATATATTTTTAAAATTTATATTAAATCTGTTAAAAACATCAGATTATAACTGAAGTCATTATATACACCATCAGTTCTGTACTCAACACTTCAGGAGCTTCTACTCTGAGAAAAGAGCAAGGGTTTTGAACTTAGAACTTGAACCCCCAATCTGCTTTTTACTGGAGTCAGAGATTCTCAATTTTGTGAAAACTCTGACTTCCTTTGTGAGGATCTGATGAGGTCGTACATGTACAGAATCTAGCACACAAAAATGGCTAACAGTGCATACTCTGTAAATGTGAGTTTTTATAGTAAATCCTATCATTATTAGATAAAAGAACTCAATAAATGAAGCTATGGTCATAATTTTACATAGCTCCAGGGTTGGTCAGCCATTCGTGACCATACAGGACAGATCAAAATCATCTAGGCAAGTTAACAGAGCCGTGACTTTTAACTTTCTGTGTAGAGGAGTTTGGTATCAGCATAGAAACAGGAGCAGGTAGCTTTCAGAGTGACAGCATCATTAGAGGTATCTTGCAGGGAAGATGGGCACCTCACAAAGTTTGAAGGGATGGCAACCTGGAGCTGCCCCTTCTGTCTCTACCTTGTAAGTAAAGTCCTGTCTTCAAGAGAAAGGCAATTCGGAAACAGCTGATCACAGGAGAGCCTGGCCCTACATTACTCACAACCTTGAAGCTCTAGAGAATAGAAGAAGAGGTTTTACATCCCAGCTCATTGTATGAAGCTAGCATAACCTTGATACCAAAGTCAAAGAAAGAGAGTACATGAAATAAAAGTATAGGCTAGTGTCACTCATGAGGACACACATAATCCTAAACAAATTATTAGGACATAGATTACTCATGACCAAACTGTGTTTATTTTAGGAATATAAAGTTGGCTTAAACATAGAAACTTATCCATTTAATTCAACCCATTAACATATTAATAGAGGGGAAAATCTTATGATCATCTCAATAAGTGCACTTTAAGTGTTTGGTGAAATTCAACATGTAATCAAGATGAATAGTCTAAGCAAACTAATAATAGAATAGAATGATAAAGTATATCTACCAAAAGAAAAGCACAGTAAACACCATGGTGAAATATTGAAAATTTTCCATTTCTCATCAGGGAAAAACAAGGATGTCCACTATCACCAGTTCTGTTCAACATTATTTTCCTGGGTGGGTCTATCTAATGCTTTAAAATGAGAAAAGGAAATAAAAGCTATAATGTTTAAAATGGCAGGAACAAAACTTATTAGTATTCAAAGATGATATGATTATGTATGTTGAACACTGAAAAGGATCTAAAGATAAACTTTAGGGCTTAATAAGCATATTTTAGCAAGGTTGCTGGGTAGAAAAAAGAATACACAAAAATTAGGTCTCTACATACCAGATTAAACAAAATATAAAATTTCCAAAAAAAGGTACAATTTTCAATAGCATCAAATACCTAGGAATAAATTGAACAAAAGACACACAAGACTTCTTTGGACAAAACTGCAAAACTTTACTGAGAGAATTTGAACAAGTCATGTTTCCAACACAAGAGCAGCCTGCATGGTTACAGTTTGTCTTCATTTAAACCTGTGGTTGCCCTTCACCTGTAAGATAACATAACATTTGGGAATATTAGTTAGAACTTTATTCAGATGACGCTAAAGGGATACAGAGGACACTACGGTCTTAGTTTTATAAAATGGACTAAACCCAGAACCCTAAGGGTGACCCTTGGCTTATATACAGTTAAACCTCTGTAGCGACTTTGAAGGTAGACTTTCAGGCACATTAACAATATTTGTAAACACACCACTCTTTCTAGTGGTACAGAGAAACAAAGAGACTGTTCAAGTTCAGAACTGATTAAACCCAATGCTTCCATTCAGAGGTGGTTTTAGGTAGAAAGCAACATTTTTTTATACTTTTAGTAAAAATCCAACCAAACAACAAATAAAAAACCTAAGAAACAAAAGAAACTTTTTAAAAGTTCATTTAAATGTTTTGACTTGAAAAAAATATTCTTAATATAGGATATCTAAAACAGTAATGTCACACTTAGAATTACTTAAATGGAAAACAGAAAGGCTAGTATTGCATTTGTTTTGGCTCTACTGTGGAAAAGTACAAAACTTTCTATGAGCCAGTTTAGCCCTTACATAGTAGTAGGTGAACCATTTGTCCCTGTTTTCATCCATACTCCTGCTATAATTATGAGTAGTGACTCTCTACACACCTAAAAGCATTCCAGTTTGTATAATAAATTATATGGTTACACTAGTTTTAAGCCATTACCATCAAAAGTAACATCACATTGTGAAGGAAAATAGTGCCATGTCTCACAGTCCGGAAGAAAAAAAAGGACAGAAGCGGGGTGGAGAGAAAGGAAAAAAACCTGGAGAGCCAAATATCTAGATAGACAGGTAGATAATATAGTCAATATCTGTTAGTGTCTTTTTTTTTTCACTGTATATTTATTTATTAACATTTGTATTGACTTGCTTTACAATGTTGTGTTAGTTTCTGCTTTATAACAAAGTGAATCAGTTATACATATACATATATCCCCATCTCTCTTCCCTCTTGCGTCTCCCTCCCTCCCACGCTCCCTATCCCACCCTTCTAGCTGGTCACAAAGCACCGAGCTGATCTCCCTGTGCTATGCGGCTGCTTCCCACTAGCTATCTATTTTGCGTTTGGTAGTGTATATATGTCCATATATACACTACCACTCTCTCACTTTGTCCCAGCTTACCCGTCCCCCTCCCCGTATGCTCAAGTCCATTCTCTAGTAGGTCTGCGTTTTTATTCCCATCTTGCCCCTGGGTCTTCATGGCCTTTTTTTTTCTTCTTCTTAGATTCCATATATATGTGTTAGCATACAGTATTTGTTTTTCTCTTTCTGACTTACTTCGCTCTGTATGACAGACTCTAGGTCCATCCACCTCACTACAAATAACTCAATTTCGTTTCTTTTTATGGCTGAGTAATATTCCACTGTATTGTGTATACTTAGCCTTTTGTCTGTTTTCTGCAAGATTATTTAAACTAGTGGATCTTCCACTCACAAATATTTTCTATAAGAGCAATCTCATTGATTTATTAGTTGTATTATTTTTCCTTTTCCTAATGATTCATACCTGTCTTTTATTATGAATCCCCTTCCTTTTCCCTTAGATTTATTTTGTTGCCTTTTTATTATTTTTTTATATTGGATACTCATGTACTTTTATTATTTTTTTAAATAGCATATATATTTAAGGCTATGATCTTCCTATGAGTATATTTTAGCCATGTTCAATAGGTTCCTGAAAGTAGCCTGAAAACTATCTTTTAACGTAAAGAGTCTGGAATGGGCCAGGAATGTAAAGTGAAAATATTTAGAAGACTAACGCAGGGTAATTCCTTCTCTAAACATCAAGTGCTTCCTTTAAATTCAGAAGCTGTGTGATTAATGGTCAGTAATTTGGAAAACACACATGTAAAACACACTTAAACTGATTACTCAGGAAGTACTTCAGTTATGGTCTTTGAAATTCAGTCTTACCAATTTGATGCCTCAAGGTGCAAAATCTTCATGCATTTGACATGGTTAGAGGTGACTGTATCATGCTGTCCACATGTTATTAGGAACAGTAGCTCACTAAGACTGACTGTGGGGACAGGGAGCGTGCTCAGCACAGGTATCTTACTAACAGTCACCTTGAGCATCACTGACTACATGCACTCTCTACTTGATCAGCCACAGAGACCAGAAACGAGACTGTCTCTTGGTATTTTATTATTCAGTCATCTGAGGCTTCATTCGGGGAAGGATTTAAAATGCAATTGTTCACATTTTTGTCAATTATACACCAATGAAGCTGGAAGAAAAAATAAAATGGAATTGTTCTTTAAGAGCCAGAGAATTCAGAATTCAACAGAATCTGAGGACAGGCATTCAGAACTCCAACAGAAAAACAAATATCAAGCAAAGTGTTAGTTCATTTTCTTAGTAGTGATGAAACCTCAATTCAAATGTAATTTGACTCAGGTCAGGATTTGACGATTTATGATAAACAGAATCACATAAAGCAGCTTATCTTTGTATTCTATGCAACAGAACCAGAGTAAGTAAAAATGAGAATTGAAAATAATTTTTAAATATCTGATTTGAAGTCACTATTTTTATAAGAGCAAAGATGGGTTTAGAAGTTAAGGGATTTGCCCGGAGTCACACAAATTATGTTAGAGCTGGTACTAGAACCTACTTCAGCACTTCAGCATATTTCATACAAACTGATGTGTGTTACAAATGCATTACACATTTGTTAAATGCAGATCTCTATAAAAGCATCTGACGATTATTAACTGTTGGTTAAAGGGCTTATACTTAAAAGTAAGAAAATGCTCTCATTCTATAATTCAATATGGCTTTGACCCAATTTGTTTCTATACCTGATAGTTAAGGTCTGAACTACATTTCAAATCATCTTTATATATGAACTCTGTTATTAAAGCAACAGTAATGTTATCTTTATATTATTAAAAATATAATACTGTGGAAAACTGACACCCTATAATTTGCATGCTTAATAGATAACATACCTGCTTCCGGCTCTTCAATGGGCTCTGGATTTGGCAGTCTCTTCCCCTTGACATCAGAACCACCTCCACACCCACACCCAGTCTTTGGCTGAGCCAGTTCCTGTTGATTAGCTTCCAGGGCAAGCCCTTGCAAATAAAAAGTTTATCAATTTAGGAAGTAAAACTTGAGATATGAATAAGGGAATGATAATATTCACTCCTTCAGTGTTGTGAAGTAAAAGCCTTAGGCTAGTGTGGTAATAAATGTGATGCATGAGAATCACAAGAGCATTATTTCAGGAGTCTGTTACCAGAAACTAGGAAAACAGGGTTTTATTACCCTCTTCCTTTCCCAAGACTGCCCTCAGACAAATTAGGCGCTCCCTTTGTACTTATCCATATTGTACTTGTGACTGTACTTATCAGTGATTTGTTTGGGTCTCTCCGACTAGATTGTGAGCTCAAGGTTGAAACCATGTCTCTTATTAGTACTTAGCATATTACATGGCATGAGCAGACAACAATAAATGTTGAGTGGGGAAAAAGTCTTAAAAAATACCTCAAACTGATTAACATTTTGCAAACCAACTGGTATGTCCTCTTCAAAAACGTCAGTGTCATGAATGCCAGAAAACTAAACAGACTTGACAACTAAATGCAATGCATGATCCTGGACTGAACTCTGGATCAAAAAAAATTCTATAAAGGAAATTATCGGGACAACTGGGGAAATTTGAATATACACTGTGTATTTAATGACTGCATATTCTCATTGTCAAATTTCCTGATTTTGATAATTGTACGGTGATTAGCCAAGAGAATGACTTTTTCTTTGTTCTCAGGCTATATATACACTAATGTACTTAGGGTAAAGGATCATAATAGTTGAACCTTTATCTAAATGACTCAGTAGTAATAATAGCAAACATATCAGTAAGTGTGTATGTGTGTGTGTGTATATATATAGGGGGGAAGGGAAGAGGATATGAAACCAATGTGGTAAAAACTATTAACAATCGGTGAATCTAGGTGAAAAGTATATGAGTTAATTGTACTATTCTTCCAAATTTTCTGTAAATTTTATGTTTTTAGAAATATAAAGTAAAAATTAAAGAGAATACATGACAACTACATTGTACTTCAGGAAGACAAGAGTTATCTTATTTTTAACTGTGGTTTAAAAACACGTAACAAAAAAAAAAAAAAAACACGTAACAGTGAATTCCCTGGTGGTCCAGTAGTTAGGACTCTGTGCTTTCACTGCCGAGAGCCCAGGTTCAATCCCTGGTCAGAGAACTAAGATCCCACAAGCCACATGGCCAAAAAAAAAAAATTTTTTTTTTAAAAACACATTAACATAAAACTTACCATCTTAACCATTTTTAAGTGTACAGCTCAGTAAGGGGTTATTTTTGCATCATTAGCAGAAACTAGGAATGGACTTTACATATTTGTTTTCCTGTATTATGAAACCTTTATTTTAAATGGTCTAAGAATAAACCATAATAAATGTATAATTTCTGTATTTTGCTATAGTGTACTAAAAGCAGTGAGCATCAGCTATTTACAAAGCCTGAAGTCTATACCATGTATAGGATTTCAATTACAATTAAAATGTAATCTTCTGAAGGGTTAGCTCAGTGGATTTGCAGGCCCATGACAAATCTTATAGTGTGACACCCACCCTCTACTGGGGTAGCCAGAAACTTACTTTGTTAAAATAAACAAAAGTTATATTTAGGTCCAAAGGTCCTATATGTAACTTTCCATAAATAAATCCCATGTAAAACAAAGTAAAATTATTTTACTTTTAAATAAAAAAAATAACCAAAATAACAGTAAAATTATTTATGAATAACAGTCAAATATACAATGAGAATAAAGGAAATGGGGTAGAAAGAAATGAAAGGGCATTGTTGCCAGTCATATTCTACAAACCTTTAATAGTGGCCTGAGTTATGTAAATGTTTTGCTTCAAAATACTATATATATCCAGGAGAAATAATGTCTGTCTCATGTTAATCTTAGAATAATTAATCTTTTGATTTTCCTAACCATAGAAGGATTTAACCACCTTTTGAAAACCACTTTAAAAAAATCATACTAAACCAGCTACCTGTATGCCAGTATCCTGAACTATCCAGCTTTCATCAAACTTACCATGTAAAAATATCAATTACAGAAACAATGGCCATCATGCATGACTCATTTCTGGAGCCTCTATCCTACTACATTGAACTGGGGCAATACTGAACTACATTACAGTACAGACATTTGAGTTTTGAGCAAAATCATTCACCTTTTTTACAGCAACATTCATGGTAGGAAGACACAAACTTTGGAGTGAAATACAGATTTTGTATTCAAAAGCCAAGTGCTCTTTGATAAACCCAATCCTTTAGCCTCAATTTTCTCATTCATAAAATGGGGAAAATTTATTATAGTGAGGGATTGCCCTAAGCTGCAAATTATACTCTCTTCACTTCTCCAGCCAATTGTCAGGCCATGTTTGAGATCCCTTTCTATTGTTTTCTTTCCTTCTCTTACTGGTATATCATAATGCGTGAGACATCACATACACACACACACACATACACACACCCAACAGGCATTCTTCTTCCTTTTCCTTTCACCTTGAACTGAAGATGCTCCTTCATCCTTTTTCTCTTGACCAGGTGTAATGTCCTGAGTTTCAGTTAGTGGCTTCTCTCGTTGAGGCTGCTGGAACTATGGGTGTGTGTGTGCAAATGAAAAGTTTTGTTACTAACACACGTCAACAATATAAATATACAAAATACAAAGATACATTTGATCATAAATAAATCTAAAGACATTTTTCCAATACTATTCAGTACACTTATTCTTTTTTTTTTTTTTTTGGAGCAGAGAATGTTGTATTGCAGGGCCATGCAAGGAGATGAGGTGGCTCATGCCCTAAAAAGTCTCGAGCTCCCAGCATACTTATTCTTAATAAAGTTACTCTTCCCACAGAGAGGCTACTCCAAGAAAACAGTTACCCACAAGGACTTTGGAAGCTATTTTAATCTATGTCGGGATGGCTGTGTGCAATCTGTTAATAAGCATGAGAAGGAAGTCATCAGTCAAATTCCCCAGGAACATAACAGCATTCATCCAGGCAACACCAGAATGTAATCCTCCTGGCTCAATGTTCCTTATCACATGGAAGACCTTTATCACTGTATCTATATTAGTTCAACAACATTTTCACAAAAATTAATTTCTACTAATAAAAAACATCAAATGTTAAAACACTTACAACCACAGGCGCAACTGCCCTGGGAAAGCCTTGATCATAACCTCTTTCTTTAGGTCTGTATGTTGACTTTATTCTCCGACTCATATTTCCCACTGAAAACAGAATATTGTCATTTGGAAAATGCACTTAAGAGGATAATTATATTTGAACACTTCTGTGGCCAAATGATGATGTATACTATTTTTGTAATATTGAACACATTTTCAAAATAAGTCTCAAGGTAATTTAATTGTGTGTGCTTTCCAATCACACCAAATCTGGCAACTTACAAAAGCAATTGTTTATGTCATGGCCAAGCTGACAGAAAAATCACCTTAAAACACATGGTAAAAGACAAGAACACATTTCTGATGAGTTTTGGATTCACAACTTGATTCACCATTATGGAGACATTTAGTGAAATACTACTGGAAATTTAAAACTCGAGTGACTATTGCTTTCGTCACGCTCTCGTTTACCAAGCCCTTCCCCCCACCCCAATAAAATTTTATTGGAACACAAAGCCACACTCACTCGTTCACATATTGTCTACAGCTATTTTTGCACTTGCAGAGTTGGGCGGCTGCAGTAAAGACTCTTATGAGGCACTCTCCTTCCTTGGCACCCTGTTCGGGGCACTACAAATCTCGGGATGCAGTTACAACCCCACAGCGGTCCTAGGTTTTCTAGGCCTTTCCTTTACCTCCCGCCCTGCCCCGATGTCCCGGGCCCCATTGCCGACTCCGGATTCTGTGCTCTGTCTGCAGTTCCAGGGCCTCCAGGACCCAGATACCGCAAATAACGCCGCCATGACTCGCTCTACCTTCATCTGACCCCCCTGACCTCCACCGCCCACCGCCCTCCCTTTCCTGCCACCAGGACGAGAGCTATGGTGGCCGTGACGCCTGTGGCGAGAAGGACGACGACCTCGAGGACCTTCCTCCTCAGAGGCCATAAATCGCACCGCCTGACCCGCCCGAAGCCCGCTGGCTCCCCCTCACACGCACGCACACTTAAACTCCACGCACGACAGACCTGTGGACCTACCTGGTGAGTCTCAGCCAGGCAGAACGAACGGAGACACTGAAAAGCGATGTGCGCAACTCCGCACCCCGACCACGTTGCACACGCCGCACAAGGGCCGACGGGAAGGCGTGCAGCCCTGAGCATGCGCACTGCGTCTCGCATGTGCCACGTGGGCTGGTTTCCCCGCCCCTCCACGGGACCCCACAGAGAACTCCCGGATCTGTACTCGTTTGCAGTTCCGGTCCCTCCAGGGTTCAGATACCTCAAGTAACGCCCCCAAGCCTCTCGCGACTTTCAACTGCCCCTCTCCCCTTTGTGGCCCACCATTTTCCGTTTCGCTGCCTGTGAAATGAGTAGAATGCCTGCTAAAACCGAAATGACAATATACTCCGTAGGATTTGCATAAGACCAGGTCTCAGAACCTAATATGCAAAATGTCCAGCATATGATTCAAAATTACTCAGAATACTCAAAAAACTAAAAATAGAACTACCATATGACCCAGCAATTCCACTCCTGGGTATATACCCAAAAGAAACAAAAACATTAATTGGAAAAGATACATGCACACCAGTGTTCATAGCAGCATTGTGTGCAATTGCCAAGACATGGAAGCAACCGAAGTGTCCCCCAACAGATGAATGGATAAAGAGGATGTGAGATATATATACAGTGGGATACTGCTTAGCCATAAAAAAGAATGCAGCAACATGGATGGACTTGGAGGGCATTATGCTAAGTGAAATAAGTCAGACAGAGAAAAATACTGTATGATATCACTCATATGTGGAATCTAAAAAATGCAACGAACTAGTGAATACGACAAAAAAGGAGCAGACTCACAGATACAGAGAACAAACTAGTGGTTACCGGTGGGGGGAGGGGGCAATATAGGGGTGGAGGAGTGGGAAGTACAAACTGTAGGGTGCAAGATAGGCTCAAGAATGTATTGTACAACACAGGGAATATGACCAATATTTTGTAATAACTGTAAATGGAAAATAACCTTTAAAATTGTATTAAAATTTTTAAGTGAAAAAATTGCTCAAAATATGAAAAAACAGGAAAATCTGAGCTCACATGGGAAAGACAATCAATAGACACCAATGCAGAAAAGACTAAGATGCCAGGATTATCTGACAACGTCTTTAAAGCAGCTATTGTTAAAAAAAAAAAATACATAAGCAAATCAGTCATGAACACTTCTGAAATAAATGTAAAGATAGGAAGCCTTGGCAAAGAGAGAGAGAGAGAGGGAATATTTCAAGAAACAAATGGAAATTTTAGAAGTGAAAAATATGATAACCAAATAAAACTCTCACTGCATGGATTCAATAGCAGAATGGGGATGAGAAAATAGTGAACTTGAAGATAGATCAATAGAAATTAGTCAATCTGAACAACTCAGAAAAAAAGAGATCGAAAAAAATAAACAGACCTGTGGGAAAATACTAAAACATCTATAATTTTTATACAAAACATATATAATTTTTCCTTCAGAAAACCAGAAGTGAAAGAGTTATAGGGATTAAAAATAAGAAAAGGGCTTCCCTGGTGGCACAGTGGTTAAGAATCCTCCCGCCAATGCAGGGGACACGGGTTCGAGCCCTGGTCCGGGAAGATCCTACATGCTGAGAAGCAACTAAGCCCATGCACCACAACTACCGAGCCTGTGCTCTAGAGCCCACATGCCACAACTACTGAGCCCATGGGCCACAACTACTGAAGCCCGTGCACCTAGAGCCCGTGCTCCACAGCAAGAGAAGCCACCGCAGTGAGAAACCCGCGCACCACAATGAAGAGTAGCCCCCGCTCGCCACAACTAGAGGAAGCCCGCGTGCAGCAACGAAGACCCAACGCAGCCAAAAATTAATTAATTAATTAAAAACATATTAGAGCTAATAAGTAAATTTAGCACCATTGCAGAATATAAGTTCAACACACAAAAATCAAGCTTATTTCTTTATACTAGCAATGGGCAATCAAAACCAAAATTTAAAAACATACATGCAATACTGTTTTACAACAGCTCCTCAAAAAATCTAACAAAACGTGTACAGGATCTGTGGATGTTGAAAACTACAAGAAGCTGATGAAAGAAATAAAAGAAGACCTAAATAAATGAATATAGTGTTCATGGGTTGACAGATTCAATGTAGTTAAGACATCAATTGTCCCCGAATTGATCTTTAGATTTAATGCAATTCCAATCAAAATCCCAGTAGGAATTTTTTTGTAAATACAGAATAATTGATTCTAAAATGTATGTGGAGGACATTCCCTGGCAGTCCAGTGGTTAGGACTCTGCTCTTTCACTGCTGAGGGCCCAGGTTCAATCCTTGATTGGGGAACTAAGATACTGCAAGCTGAGCAGGGCAGCCAAAAAAAAAATTTTTTTAATTAAAAAAAAAAAGAATAAAATGTATGTGAAAAAACAAAGGAACTACAACTGTCCAAATAATTTTGAAAGGAGGAACAAAATTGGAGGACTAACATGGATTTTAAGAATTACTATAAAGCTACGAAAATCAAGACAGTGTAGTATTGGCAAAGGGATAGATACACCTTTGTAAAATATCAGTTGGTCATATTTGTGTGTGAAGGTGTGACTATGAAGGGACAGCACAAGGGAGTTCTGTAGGGTGATGGGACAGTCATGTATCCTGAGTGTGGTGGTGGTTACATGAATCCACACATGGGTTAAAACTCACAGAACCCCCAAGGTCAATTTTACCGTATGATTTTTTTAAATTAATTAATTAATTAATTTATTTATTTTTGGCTGCATTGGCGAGCGCAACTAGAGAAAGCCCACACAGCAACAAAGACCCAGTGCGGTGCACGGGCTTCTCACTGCGGTGGCTTCTCTTGTTGCAGAGCATGGGCTCTAGAGCGCAGGCTCAGTAGTTGTGGCACACGGGCTTAGTTGCTCCGTGGCATGTGGGATCTTCCTGGACCAGGGCTCGAACCCGTGTCCCCTGCGTTGGCAGGCCGATTCTTAACCACTGCGCCACCATGGAAATCCCTGTATGATTATTTTTTAAATAAATTTTTAAGACTTTGTCAATCAAGCAGGTGAGAATCCTTGCTTTCTGTAAGACTGTTTTAACACAGGTGTACCTATGCCTAAACAGCAGTTCTGTTTTCTTCTGAGCTACATATAAAGGGAATCCTAAGTTATGTCCTCTCGTATCTGACTTCTTTCACTTAACATTTTGTCTGTGTGGTTTAGTTCATTCCATCTCATAATTGTGTAGTATTCCATGGTATCCATATAACAACTTATTTATGCATTTCCTATTGATGTATAATTGGCTTGTTTCCAGGTTTTTTACTATTAAAAATAGTTTTACTACATGAACATTCCTGTATCTCTCCCAGGTTTACATGCATGTGCAGGAACGCTCACCACAGCTAGTATAAGATGGCAAAAAAGTAAATCAAACACTACCTAACCACCCAATAGGGAATGACTGAATACACTCTGGCTATAATAGATGATGGCACATTATCAAAATCACTTCAAAACCTGTGAGCCACTGTTTGGATAAGTTACACAAGTGCTCACCAGGGGCTGTTGTGGTGATGGCTCATGTCCCTGAGACTGCAGATGGGTCTCAGTAACCTTTAGGGCAGGGAGCTCACTGAGCTCATCTTGGGGCTCCCGAGGGCAGAGATAAGGACAAACAGGAAGGAGCCTGTGACACAGGCTGCTGGCTGCCCCAGAGCACTCCGGAGAGGGCCTCAACGGGTCCTGGCCCAGGGTTCTGATCTCAGAGCTTCTGCACCTGCCTGCCTGCCCCGAGCACTTCCAGGAAGGCAGCCCTGGGCCAGGCCTGAGGCGGCCACTTCAGTCCTGCCCCACCAGTTCTGACCCCCTTCTCTTCCTCCTCTTGGGCAAATCTGCTCTCTCATCTCTACAGATCACCCTCCATTCATGAGCACCCCCTGCATTACACTGGGAGTGTAATAGTGCCTGCTGTGTAGGTGAGGAGACAGGCCCAGAGAGGGCAGGGGCTGGGTCTGCAGCCCCACAGCAGGTCAGCAGGCAGGTTGTGGGTTGTGGTCCTCACCCTGCAGCAGCGCTTCCCCTGAAGCCACACGGAGCTTTTCTGCTGCTTCTCCCTCCAGGCCTGTGTCTCCCCAGACAAGCAGCCCTGGTGCTCCACTCACCCCAGCCAGGGGTTCTAGACCAGCATTCAGGCCCAGGGAGGGGACTGGGTGGAGGCAGAGCTGGCGGCTGGCCAGGATCTGAATGGGGACTTGGGGGCCTTTTCCTAAACCCCAGGCTCTGTTGGGGCTTCCCCCAGTGCCTTCAGCATCCGTGGCTGTGCCTTCTGGCTATAGCCAAACCTGCCCCAGGATCCAGGCTGCAGAGCCAGTCTGTCTTGGTGAAAAAAGGCATATGATGCAAGCTTTCAATGAGAAAAAGAAGATTAAAACTATGACAACTTCCCTTTAGCCCTGGAAATGAGCTTCTGGTAGGAGGCAGTAGAGCAGGAGGGAGAGGAAGGCACTAACAGAAGACCCTGAACTTAGACCAGGGTCCTCCAGGAGGAACAGGCAGAGCTGACCCTAGGTACCCCCAGCTGCCCACACACAGAGAGGGAGCCTCCGAGGGACACCCAGGCCTGGGGCTCACGCACCCAGAGGCCTGTGACCGTCTCAGGTGTGAATGTGAAAGCCTCTGTCGCTCCTCTGTCTTTTTTGAAGCCTTCCCAGTCTTGGAGATGAGACGCCCCTGCTGGCGAAGGCAGGTATCGCTGTAACGTGGACAGTGCGTGGCTGAGCAGTGCCTGGTGACACCAAGACCTCCCATGGGGCCAAGGCTTCAGTCAGGCTTCCATGGATGAAAGGAAAAGGCTGCTTTAACTTAGCCGGCTGCTCAGGTTTGGACCTGGGCTCACCCTGCACCACAGACATCCAGAACGGGAAGTGGGGAGGTTGTAGGATGTGGTCCAGTAACAGCCAGGCTGAGGGCTGAGAGCTCAGGACAGAGGGCAGAGGCCACTGTGAGATCAAGATACTGGGCCTAGTAATGAGGAGAAGGAGGGAGAGGAAGATCAGGAAGGCCTCTGCAAAGGACTGGGCTCAGGACTGATGAAAACATGGACACTCAGGGCCTCAGTTTGCCCACCTGTACACTGGAGATAAAAGTTGAATTTACATGGTGCAGTTGGTGTGAGAAAAGCACAGTTCATGTAAAATGATCAGCCAGTGTCTGACACAGAGTAACTGCGAGGTTAATGCTGATGGTATTGTTATTTTTATTATTACAATAATCACTCAATCTTAACTGTTGACATGCTCTTCTCTCCCGTGGGGTGGGCACCTTTCTCCCTTCAAGGTAATTTTCTACTTTTTGTGGTATCTTTGTGTGCTTTGGTATCAGGGTGATGGTGGCCTCATAGAATGAGCTTGGGAGTGTTCCTTCCTCTGCAATTTTTTTGGAAGATTTTCTGAAGGGTAGGTATTAACTCTTCTCTAAATGTTTGATAGAATTTGCCTATGAAGCCATGTGGCGCTGCACTTTTGTTTGTTGGAAGATTTTTAATCAGAATTTCAATTTCAGTATTTGTGATTAGTCTGTTCATATTTGGTGTTTCTTCCTGGTTCAGCCTTAGAAGGTTTTATCTTTCTAAGGATTTATCCATTTTTTTCTAGGTTGTCCATTTTATTGCCATATAGTTGTTAATAGTAGTCTCTTATGATCCTCTGAATTTCGGTGGTGTCCGTTGTAACTTCTCCTTTTTCATTTCTAATTTTATTGATTTGAGCCCTCTCCCTTTTTTTCTAGATGAATCTGGCTAAAAGTTTATCAATTTTGCTTATCTTCTGAAAGAACCAACTTTTAGTTTTATTGATCTTTGCTATTGTTTTCTTCAACTCTATTACATTTATTTCTGCTCTGATATTTATGACTTCTTTCCTTCTACTGGTTATGGGTTTGGCTTGTTCTTTTTTCTCTAGTCCTTTTAGGGGTAAGGTTAGATTGTTTATTTGAGATTTTTCTTGTTTCTTGAGGTAGGATTGTATTGCTATAAACTTCCCTCTAAGAACTGCTTTTCCTGTGTCCCATAGGCTTCGGTTTTTGCATTTTCATTGTCATTTTTCTCTAAGTATTTTTTGATTTCCTCTTTGATTTCTTCAGTGATCCATTGATTATTTAGTAACATATTGTTTAGCCTCAACGTATCTGTGGGTTTTTTTTTTGGCTTATAACAATGAACACTTATTTGATCACAATGCTGTGGATGGTCAGTTTTGACTATGCTCACCTGGGTAGTTTTCTTTTTTTAAATTTTTTTAACATCTTTAGTGGAGTATAATTTTTTTTTTATTTTTTTAAACATCTTTATTGAAGTATAATTGCTTTACAATGGTGTGTTAGTTTCTGCTTTATAACAAAGTGAATCAGTTATACATATACATATGTTCCCATATCTCTTCCCTCTTGCATCTCCCTCCCTCCCACCCTCCCTATCCCACCCCTCTAGATGGTCACAAAGCACCGAGCTGATCTCCCTGTGCTATGTGGCTGCTTCCCACTAGCTATCTATTTTACATTTGGTAGTGTATATATGTCCATGACACTCTCTCACCCTGTCACATCGCACCCCTCCCACTCCCCATATCCTCAAGTTCATTCTTTAGTAGGTCTGTGTCTTTATTCCCATCTTGCCACTAGGTTCTTCATGACCTTTTTTTTTTTCCCTTAGATTCCATATATATGTGTTAGCATACTGTATTTGTTTTTCTCTTTCTGAATTACTTCACTCTGTATGACAGACTCTAACTCCATCCACCTCATTACAAATACCTCCATTTCATTTCTTTTTATGGCTGAGTAATATTCCATTGTATATATGTGCCACATCTTCTTTATCCATTCATCCGATGAGGGACACTTAGGTTGCTTCCATGTCTTGGCTATTGTAAATAGAGCTGGAATGAACATTTTGGTACATGACTATTTTTGAATTATGGTTTTCTCAGGGTATATGCCCAGTAATGGGATTGCTGGGTTGTATGGTAGTTCTATTTGTAGTTTTTTAAGGAACCTCCATACTGTTCTCCATAGTGGCTGTATCAATTTACATTCCCACCAACAGTGCAAGAGTGTTCCCTTTTCTCCACACCCTCTCCAGCATTTATTGTTTCTAGATTTTTTGATGATGGCCATTCTGACTGGTGTGAGATGATACCTCATTGTAGTTTTGATTTGCATTTCTCTAATGATTAATGATGTTGAGCATTCTTTCATGTGTCTGTTGGCCATCTCTATATCTTCTTTGGAGAAGTGTCTATTTAGGTCTTGTGCCCATTTTTGGATTGGGTTGTTTGTTTTTTTGATATTGAGCTGCATGAGCTGCTTGTAAATCTTGGAGATTAATGCTTTGTCAGTTGCTTCATTTGCAAATATTTTCTCCCATTCTAAGAGTTGTCTTTTGGTCTTGTTTATGGTTTCCTTTGCTGTGCAAAAGCTTTTAAGTTTCATTAGGTCCCATTTGTTTATTTGTGTTTTTATTTCCATTTCTCTAGGGGCTGGGTCAAAAGGATCTTGCTGTAATTTATGTCATAGAGTGTTCTGCCTATGTTTTCCTCTAAGAGTTTGATAGTGTCTGGCCTTACACTTAGGTCTTTAATCTATTTTGAGTTTATTTTTGTGTATGGTGTCAGGGAGTGTTCTAATTTCATACTTTTACATGTACCTGTCCAATTTTCCCAGCACCACTTATTGAAGAGGCTGTCTTTTCTCCACTGTATATGCTTGCCTCCTTTATCGAAGATAAGGTGACCATATGTGCGTGGGTTTATCTCTGGGCTTTCTATCCTGTTCCATTGATCTATATTTCTGTTTTTGTGCCAGTACCAAACTGTCTTGATTACTGTAGCTTTGTAATATAGTCTGAAGTCAGGGAGCCTGATTCCTCCAGCTCCATTTTTCGTTCTCAAGATTGCTTTGGCTATTTGGGGTCTTTTGTGTCTCCGTACAAATTGTGAAATTTTTGGTTCTACTTCTGTGAAAAATGCTAGCGGTAGTTTGATAGGGATTGCTTTAAATATGTAGATTGCTTTGGGTAATAGAGTCATTTTCACAGTGTTGATTCTTCCAATCCAAGAACATGGTATATCTCTCCATCTATTTGTATCATCTTTGATTTCTTTCATCAGTGTCCTATAATTTTCTGCATACAGGTCTTTTGTGTCCTTAGGTAGGTTTATTCCTAGATATTTTATTATTTTTGTTGCAATGGTAAACCGGAGTGTTTTCTTAATTTCACTTTCAGATTTTTCATGATTAGTGTATAGGAATGCAAGAGATTTCTGTGCATTAATTTTGTATCCTGCTAAGTTACCGAATTTATTGATTAGCTCTAGGAGTTTTCTGGTAGCATCTTTAGGATTCTCTATGTATAGTATCATGTCATCTGCAAACAGTGACAGCTTTACTTCTTCTTTTCCGATTTGGATTCCTTTTATTTCTTTTTCTTCTCTGATTGCTGTGGCTAACACTTCCAAAACTATGTTGAATAACAGTGGTGAGAGTGGGCAACCTTGTCTTGTTCCTGATCTTAGTGGAAATGGTTTCAGTTTTTCACCATTGAGGACAATGTTGGCTGTGGGTTTGTCATTTATGGCCTTTATTATGTTGAGGAAAGTTCCCTCTATGCCTACTTTCTTCAGGGCTTTTATAATAAATGGGTGTTGAATTTTGTCGAAAGCTTTCTCAGCATCTATTGAGATGATCATATGGTTTTTCTCCTTCAGTTTGTTAATATGATGTATCACGTTGGTTGATTTGCGTATATTGAAGAATCCCTGCATTCCTGGAATAAACCCCACTTGATCATGGTGTATGATCCTTCTAATGTGCTGTTGGATTCTGTTTGCTAGTATTTTGTTGAGGATTTTTGCATCTATGTTCATCAGTGATATTGGCCTGTAGTTTTCTTTCTTTGTGACATCTTTGTCTGGTTTTAGTATCAGGGTGATGGTGGCCTCGTAGAATGAGTTTGGGAGTGTTCCTCCCTCTGCAATATTTTGGAAGAGTTTGAGAAGGATAGGTGTTAGCTCTTCTCTAAATGTTTGATAGAATTCGCCTGTGAAGCCATCTGGTCCTGGGCTTTTTTTTGTTGGAAGGTTTTTAATCACAGTTTCAATTTCAGTGCTTGTGATTGGTCTGTTCATATTTTCTATTTCTTCCTGGTTTAGTCTCGGCAGGTCTTGCATTTCTAAGAATCTGTCCATTTCTTCCAGGTTGTCCATTTTATTGGCATAGAGTTGCTTGTAGTAATCTCTCATGATCGTTTGTATTTCTGCATTGTCACTGGTTACTTCTCCTTTTTCATTTCTAATTCTATTGATTTGAGTCTTCTCCCTTTTTCTCTTGATGAGTCTGGCTAATGGTTTATCAATTTTGTTTATCTTCTCGAAGGACCAGCTTTTAGATTCATTGATTTTTGCTATTGTTTCCTTCATTTCTTTTTCATTTATTTCTGATCTGATCTTTATGATTTCTTTCCTTCTGCTAGCTTTGGGGTTTTTTGCTCTTCTTTCTCTAATTGCTTTAGGTGCAAGGTTAGGTTGTTTATTCGAGATGTTTCCTGTTTCTTGATGTAGACTTGCATTGCTATAAACTTCCCTCTTAGAACTGCTTTGGCTGCATCCCATAGGTTTTGGGTCGTCGTGTCTCCATTGTCATTTGTTTCTAGGTATTTTTTGATTTCCCCTTTGGTTTCTTCAGTGATCACTTCGTTATTAACTAGTGTATTGTGTAGCCTCTATGTGTTTGTATTTTTTACAGGTCTTTTCCTGTAATTGATATCTAGTCTCATAGGGTTGTGATCGGAAAAGATACTTGATACGATTTCAATTTTCTTAAATTTACCAAGGCTTGATTTGTGACCCAAGATATGATCTATCCTGGAGAATGTTCCATGAGCACTTGAGAAAAACGTGTATTCTGTTGTTTTTGGGTGGAATGTCCTATAAATATCAATTAAGTCCATCTTGTTTAATGTATCATTTAAAGCTTGTGTTTCCTTATTTATTTTCATTTTGGATGATCTGTCCATTGGTGAAAGTGGGGTGTTAAAGTCCCCTACTATGATTGTGTTGCTGTCGATTTCCCCTTTTATGGCTGTTAGTATTTGCCTTATGTATTGAGGTGCTCCTATGTTGGGTGCATAAATATTTACAATTGTTATACCTTCTTCTTGGATCGATCCCTTGATCATTATATAGTGTCCTTCTTTGTCTCTTATAATATTCTTTATTTTAAAGTCTATTTTGTCTGATATGAGAATTGCTACTCCAGCTTTCTTTTGATTTCCATTTGCATGGAATATCTTTTTCCATCCCCTCACTTTCAGTCTGTATGTGTCTCTAGGTCTGAAGTGGGTCTCTTGTAGACAGCATATATATGGGTCTTGTTTTTGTATCCATTCAGCCAGTCTGTGTCTTTTGGTGGGAGCAGTTAATCCATTTACATTTAAGGTAATTATCGATATGTATGTTATTATTCCCATTTTCTTAAATATTTTGGGTTTGTTATTGTAGGTGTTTTCCTTCTCTTGTGTTTCTTGCCTAGAGAAGTTCCTTTAGCATTTGTTGTAAAGCTGGTTTGGTGGTGCTGAACTCTCTCAGCTTTTGCTTGTCTGTAAAGGTTTTAATTTCTCCATCAAATCTGAATGAGATCCTTGCTGGGTAGAGTAATCTTGGTTGTAGGTTTTTCTCCTTCATCACTTTAAGTATATCCTGCCACTCCCTTCTGGCTTGCAGAGTTTGTGCTGAAAGATCAGCTGTTAACCTTATGGGGATTCCCTTGTGTGTTATTTGTTGTTTTTTCCTTGCTGCTTTTAATATGTTTTCTTTATATTTAATTTTTGATAGTTTGATTAATATGTGTCTTGTTGTGTTTCTCCTTGGATTTATCTTGTATGGGACTCTCTGTGCTTCCAGGACTTGATTAACTATTTCCTTTCCCATATTAGGGAAGTTTTCATCTGTAATCTCTTCAAATATTTTCTCAGTCCCTTTCCTTTTCTCTTCTTCTTCTGGGACCCCTATAATTCGAATGTTGGTGCGTTTAATGTTGTCCCAGAGGTCTCTGAGACTGTCCTCAGTTCTTTTCATTCTTTTTTCTTTATTCTGCTCTGCAGTGGTTATTTCCACTATTTTATCTTCCAGGTCACTTATCCGTTTTTCTGCCTCAGTTATTCTCTATTGATCCCGTCTAAAGTATTTTTAATTTCATTTATTGTGTTTTTCATCGTTGCTTGGTTCCTCTTTAGTTCTTCTAGGTCCTTGTTAAATGTTTCTTGCATTTTGTCTATTCTATTTCCAAGATTTTGGATCATCTTTACTATCATTATTCTGAATTCTTTTTCAGGTAGACTGCCTATTTCCTCTTCATTTGTTAGGTCTGGTGTGTTTTGACCCTGCTCCTTCACCTGCTGTGTGTTTTTTTGTCTTCTCATTTTGCTTATCTTACTGTGTTTGGGGTCTCCTTTTCACAGGCTGCAGGTTCGTAGTTCCCATTGTTTTTGGTATCTGTTCCCAGTGGCTAAGGTTCGTTCAGTTGGTTGTGTACGCTTCCTGGTGGAGGGAACTAGTGTCTGTGTTCTGGTGGATGAGGTTGGATCTTGTCTTTCTGGTGGGCACGTCCACGTCTGGTGGTGTATTTTGGGGTGTCTGTGGCCTTGTTATGATTTTAGGCGGCCACTCTGCTAATGGATGGTGCTGTGTTCCTGTCTTGCTAGTTGTTTGGCATAGGATGTCCAGCACTGTAGCTTGCTGGTTGTTGAGTGAAGCTGGGTCTTGATGTTGAGATGGAGATCTCTGAGGGATTTTCACCGTTTGGTATTACGTGGAGCTGGGAGGTCTCTTGTGGGCCAGTGTCCTGAAGTTGGCTCTCCCACCTCAGAGGCACAGCCCTGAAGCCTGGCTGGAGCACCAAGAGCCTTTCATCCACACGGCTCAGAATAAAAGGGAGAAAAAAATAGAAAGAAAGAAAGAAAGGTGATAAAATAAAATAAAATAAAGCTATTATAATAAAAAATATGAAAAAAATTTTTAAGAGAAAATTTATTAAGAAAAAAATTATTTTTAATTTTTAAATATAGATTTATTAATTTTTTATAAGAAAAAATTATTAAGAAAAAAATTATTAAGAAAAAAAATTTAATTTTTTAATATAAAAAATATGAAAAAACTTATTAAAATTTTTTTTAATTTCTAAAAATAGAAAATAAGGAAAAAAAATATTAAGAAAACATTTATTAGGAAAAAAAATTTAAGTAAAAAAACAAAAAAAAACCCCAAAAAACCCCCCCAAAAAACCGGACTGGCCTAAACCTAGGACTAATGGTGAAAGCAAAGCTATACAGACAAATTCTCACCCAGAAGCATACACATATACACTCAAAAAAAAAAGGAAAAGGGGAAAAATTAATATATCCTGCTCCCAAAGTCCACCTCCTGAATTTGGGATGATTCGTTGTCTGTTCAGGTATTCAACAGATGCAGGCACATCAAGTTGTTTGTGGAGCTTTAATCCGCTGCTTCTGAGGCTGCTGGGAGAGAGTTCCCTTTCTCTTCTTTGTTCATACAGCTCCGAGGGTTCAGCTTTGGATTTGGACCCGCTTCTGCATGTAGGTCGCCTGAGGGCGTCTGTTCCCCACCCAGACAGAACGGGGTTAAAGGAGCAACTTCTTCGGGGGCTCTGGCTCACTCAGGATGGAGGGAGGGAGGGGTACGGATGCGGGGCGAGCCTGCGGTGGCAGAGGCCGGCGTGACGTTACAGCAGCCTGAGGTGTGCCGTGTGTTCTCCCGGGGAAGTTGTCCCCGGATCACGGGATCCTGGCAGTGGTGGGCTGCACCGGCTCCCGGGAGGGGCGGTGTGGAGAGTGACCTGTGCTCGCACACAGGCTTCTTGGTGGCGGCAGCAGCAGCCTTAGCGTCTCTTGCCTGTCTCTGGGGTCCGCGCTGACAGCCGCGGCTTGCGCCCGTCTCTGGAGTTCGTTTAGGCCGCACTCTGAATCCCCTCTCCTTGCGCGCCGCGAAACAAAGAGGCAAGAAAAAGTCTCTTGCCTCTTCGGCAGCTGCAGACTTTTTCCCAGATTCCCTCCCGGCTAGCACCGAAGCCCGATCCTCAGCTCCCAGCCCCCGCCCGCCCCGGCGGCTGAGCAGACAAGCCTCTCGGGCTGATGAGTGCTGCTCGGCGCTGAGCCTCTGTGCGGGAATCTCTCCGTTTTTAGTGGAGTGTAATTGATTTACATTGTTGTGTTAGTTTCTGCTGTAAAGCAAATTGAATCAGCTATACGTACACAAATATCCCCATACTCCCTCTCTCTTGTGTCTCCCTCCCAACCTCTCTATCCCACACCTCTAGGTGGTCACAAAGCACCAAGCTGGTCTCCCTGTGCTATGAGGTTGCTTCCTACTAGCTATCTATTTTACATTTGGTAGTGTATATATTTCAGTGACACTCTCTCATTACACTTTCCCCTCCTGGTGTCCTCAAATCCCTTCTCTACGTCTATGTCTTTATTCCTGTCCTGACCCTAGGTTCTTCAGAATCTTTTTGGGTTTTTTTTTTAGATTCCATATATATACGTTAGCATGTGGTATTTATTTTTCTCTTTCTGACGTACTTCACACTGCATGACATACTTTAGGTCCATCCACCTCACTACAAATAGTTCAATTTCCTTTCTTTTTGTGGCTGAGTAATAATCCATTGTACATCTATGCCACATCTTCTTTATCCATTTATCTGTCAGTGGATACTTAGGCTGCTTCAATGCTGTGGCAATTGTAAATAGTGCTGCAATGAACATTGTAGTACAAGACTCTTTTTGCATTATGGTTTTATCAGGGTGTATGCTCAGTAGTGGGATTGCAAAGTCATATGGTAGTTCTATTTTCAGTTTTTTTAAGGAACCTCCATATTGTGCTCCATAGTGGCTGTATCAATTTACATTCCCACCAACAGTGCAAGAGGGTTCCCATTCCTCCACACCGCCTCCAGCATTTATTGTTTGTAGAATTTTGATGGTGGCCATTCTGCCATGTGTGAGATGATACCTCATTGTAGTTTTGATTTGCATTTCTATGATTACTGATGCTGAGCATCCTTCCATGTGTTTGTTGGCAATCTGTATATATTCTATGGAGAAATACCTGTTTACCTCTTCTGCCCATGTTTGGATTGGGTTCTTTGTTTTCTTGATATTGAGTTGCATGAGCTTCTTGTAAATTTTGGAGATTAATCCTTTGTCAGTTGCTTCATTTACAAAAATTTTCTCCCATTCTGAGGGTTTTTTCATCTTGTTTAGGCTTTCCTTTGCTATGCAAAGGCTTTTAAGTTTCATTAGGTCCCATTTGTTTATTTTTGTTTTTATTTCCATTTCTCTAGGAGGTGGGTCAAAAAGGATCTTGCTGTGATTTATGTCATAGAGTGTTCTGCCTATGTTTTCCTCTAAGAATTTTATAGTGTCTGGCCTTACACTAGGTCTTTCATCCATTTGGAGTTTATTTTTGTGTATGGTGTTAGGGAGTGTTCTAATTTCATTCTTTTACATGTAGCTGTCCAGTTTTACAAGCATAACTTGTTGAAGAGGCTGTCATTTCTCCACTGTATATTTTTGCATCCTTTATCAAAGATAAGGTGACCATATGTGTGTGGGATTATCACTGGACTTTCTATCCTGTTCCATTGATCTGTATTTCTGGTTTTGTGCCAGTACCATCCTGTCTTGATTTCTGTAGCTTTGTAGTATAGTCTGAAGTCTGGAGCCTGAGTCCTCCAGCTCTGTTTTTCTTTCTCAATATTGCTTTGGCTCTTCAGGATCTTTTGTGTTTCCACACAAATTGTGAAATTTTTTTGTTCTAGTTCTGTGAAAAATGCCATTGGTAATTTGACAGGGATTGCATTGAAGCTGTAGATTGCTTTGGGTAGTATAGTCATTTTCACAGTGTTGATTCTTCCAATCCAAGAATATGGTATATCTCTCCATCTATTTGTATCCTCTTTAATTTCTTTCATCAGTGTCATACAGGTCTTTTGTGTTCTTAGGTAGGTTTATTCCAATGTATTTTATTCTTTTTGTTGCAATAGTAAATGGGAGTGTTTCTTAATTTCTCTTTCAGATTTTTCATCATTAGTGTATAGGAATGGAAGAGATTTCTGTGCATTAATTTTGTATCCTGCCACTTTACCAAATTCATTGATTAGTTCTAGTAGTTTTCGGGTAGCATCTTTAGACTTCTCTATGAAGAGTATCATGTCATCTGCAAACAGTGATAGTTTTACTACTTCTTTTCCGATTTGGATTCTTTTATTTCTTTTTCTTCTCTGCTTGCTGTGACTACAACTTCCAAAACTATGTTGAGTAATAGTGGTGAGAGTGTGCACCCTTGTCCTCTTCCTGATTTTAGAGGAATTGATTTCAGTTTTTCACCATTGAGAACGATGTTGGCTGTGGGTTTGTCATATATGGCCTTTATTCTGTTGAGGTAAGTTCCCTTTATGCCTACTCTCTGGAGGGTTTTTATCATAAATAGGTGTTGAATTTTGTCAAAAGCTTTTTCTGCATCTATTGAGAGGATCATATGGTTTTAATCCTTCAGTTTGTTAATACGGTGTTTTACATTGATTGATTTGTGTATATTGATGAATCCTTGCATTCCTCGGTTTAACCCCACTTGATCATGGTGTATGATCCATTTACTGTGCTGTTGGATTCTGTTTGCTAGTATTTTTTGAGGATTTTTGAATCCATGTTCATCAGTGATATTGGCCTGTAGTGTGCTTTTTTGGTCACATCTTTGGTTTTTGTATCAGTGTGATGGTGGCCTCGTAGAATGAGTTTGGGTGTGTTCCAACCTCTCCTATATTTTGGAAGAGCTTTAGAAGGATAATTGTTAGCTCTTCTCTAAGTGTTTGATAGAATTCACCTGTGAAGCCCTCTGGTCCAGGGCTTTTGTTTCTTGGAAGATTTTTAATTACAGTTTCAATTTCATTTCTTGTGATTGGCCTGTTTATATTTTCTATTTCTTCCTGGTTCAGTCTCAGAAGGTTGTGCTTTTCTAAGAATTTGTCCATTTCTTCCAGGTTGTCCATTTTAGTGGCATATAGTTTCTTGTAGCAATCTCTTATGATCCTTTGTATTTCTGCCTTGTCAGTTCTTATTTCTCCTTTTTCAGTTCTATTTCTATTGATTTGAGTCTTTTCCCTTTATTTCTTGGTGAGTCTGGCTAATGGTTTATCAATTTTGTTTGTCTTCTCAAAGAACAGCTTTTACTTTTATTGATCTTTGCTATTGTATTATTAATTTCTTTTTCATTTATTTCTGTCTGATTTTTATGATTACTTTCCTTCTGCTAACCTTGTGGTTATTTTCTTCTTTCTCTAATTGTTTTAGGTGTAAGGTTATGTTGTTTATTTGAGATTTTTCTTGTTTCTGGGGATGGGATTGTATTGCTATAAGCTTCCCTCTTAGAACTGCTTTTGCTGCATCCCATAGGTTTTGGGTCATCGTGTTTTCATTATCATTTGTTTCTCAGTATTTTTTAAATTTCCTCTTTGATTTTTTCAGTGATCTCTTGGTTATTTAGTAATTTATTTTTTAGCCTCCATGTGTTTGTATTTTTTACAGATTTCTTCCTGTAATTTATATCTAGTCTCATAACGTTTGGTCAGAAAAAATACTTGAAAAGATTTCAATTTTCTTAAATTTACCATGGCTTGATTTGTGGCTCAAAATATGCTCTATCCTGGAGAATGTTCCATTAGCACTTGGGAAGAAAGTGTATTCTGGTTTTTTTTGATGGAATATCCTATAAATATCAGTTAAGTCCGTCTTGTTTAATGTATCATTTAAAGCTTGTGTTTCCTTGTTTATTTTTATCCTGGATGATCTGTCCATTTTTGAAAGTGCGGTGTTAAAGTCCCCCATTATTATTCTGTTACTGTCAATTTCCCCTTTAATGGCTGTTAGCATTTGCCTTATGTATTGAGGTGATCCTTTGTGGGCGCATGAATATTTACTGTTTTTATATATTGTTCTTGGATTGATCCCTTGATCATTATATACTGTCCTTCTTTGTCTCTTGTAATAGTCTGTATTTTAAAGAGTATTTTTCTGATTTGAGAATTGCTACACCACCTTTCTTTTGATTTCCATTTGCATAGAATATCTTTTTCCATCCTCTCACTTTCAGTCTGTATCTGTCCCTAGGTCTGAAGTTGGTCTCTTGTAGACAGCATATTTATGCATCTTTTTTGTTTGTTTATTCAGCCAATATGTGTCTTTTGCTTGGGACATTGAATCCATTTACATTTAAGGTAATTATCCATATGTATTTTCCTTTTACCATGTTCTTAATTGTTTCAGGTTTGTTATTGTAGGCCTTTTCCTTTTCTTGTGTTTCCTGCCTAGAGAAATTCCTTTAGCATTTGTTGTGAAGCTGGTTTGGTGGTGCTGAATTCTCTTAGCTTTTGCTTGTCTGTAAAGGTTTTGATTTCTTCATCAAATATGAATTATATCCTTGCTGGGTAATCTTGGTTTCAGGTTTTCCCCTTTCATCTCTTTAAATATGTCCTGCCACACCTTTCTGGCTTGCAGAGTTTCTGCTGAGAAATCAGCTATTAACCTTATGGGGATTCACTTTTATGCTCTTTGTTGCTTTTCCCTTGCTGCTTTTAATTTTTTTTTGTATTTATTTTTTGATAGTTTGATTAATATATGCCTTGGCGTGTTTCTCTTTGGTTTTCTCCTGTATGGGACTCTCATTGCTTTTTTGGACTTGATTGACTATTTCCTTTCCCATATTAGGGTAGTTTTCAACTGTAATCTCCTCATATATTTTCTCAGTCCCTTTCTTTTTCTCTTCTTCTTCTGGGACCCCTATAATTCAAATATTCATGTGTTTAATATTGTCCCAGAGGTCTCTGTGACTGTCTTCATTTCTTTTCATTCTTTTTTCTTTATTCTCCTCTCTGGTATTTATTTCCACTATTTTATCTTCCTGGTCAATTATCTGTTCTTTTGCCTCAGTTATTCTCTTATTGATTCCTTCTAGTGAATTTTTAATTTCATTTATTGTGTTGTTTATTATTGTTTGTTTGCTTTTTAGTTCTTCTAGGTCCTTGTTAAACATTTCTTGTATTTTCTCCATTCTATTTCCAAGATTTTGTATCATCTTTACTCTCATTACTCTGAATTCTTTTCTAGGTAGACTCCTTATTTCATTCTCATTTGTTTGGTCTGGTGGGTTTTTACCTTGCTCCTTTATCTGCTGTGTATTTCTCTGTCTTCCCATTTTGCTTAACTTACTGTGTTTGGGGTCTCTTTTTCACAGGCTGCAGGTTCGTAGTTCCCATTTTTTTTGGTGTCTGCCCCCAGTGGCTAATTTTGTTTCAGTGGGTTGTGTAGGCTTCCTGGTGGAGGAGACTAGTGCCTGTGTTCTGGTGGATTAGGCTAGATCTTGTATTTCTGGTGGGCAAGACTGCATCCGTTTGTGTTTTGGGGTGTCTGTGAACTTAGTATGATTTTAGGCAGCCTCTCTGCTAATGGGTGAGGTTGCATTCCTGTTGCTATTTATTTGGCTTGGGATATCCAGCCCTGTAGCTTGCTGTTCATGGAGTGGAGCCTGGTCTTAACATTGAGATGGATATCTCTGGGAGACCTTTCACTGTTTGATAGTACACAGGGCCAGGAGGTCTCTGGTGGACCCATGTCCTGAACTCGGCTCTCCCACCTCAGAGGCTCAGACCTTACACCTGGCCGGAGCACCAAGACCCTGTCATCCACACGGCTCAGAAGAAAAGGGAGAAAAAACAAAAATAATAAATAAAATTTTAAAAAAGTTAATAAAATAAAAAATATTATTAAAAATACAGAAATTAAAAAGTAATAAAAAAGAAAGAAAAGAAAGAATGAAAGAAGAGAGCAACCAAACCAATAAAGAAATCCACCAATGATTACAAGCAATAAAAACTATCCTAGAAAAAGAAAATTCAACAGACAGACAGAACCCTAGGATAAATGGGTAAAGCAAAGCTATACAGGCAAAATCACATAAAGAAGCATACATATACACACTCACAAAAAGAGAAAAGGAAGAAAAAAATATATATAAAAAGGAAGAGAACAACCAAACCAATAAACAAATCTACCAATGATAATAAGCTCTAAATACTAAGCTAAGATAACCATAGAACCAGAAACAAATTAGATACTGAATGCAAACCCCAAGTCTACAGTTGCTCCCAAAGTCCACTTCCTCAATTTTGGGATGATTCCTTGTCTATTCAAGTATTCCACAGATGCAGGGTACATCATGTTGATTGTGGAGGTTTAATCTGCTGCTCCTGAGACTGCTGGGAGAAATTTCCCTTTCTCTTCTTTGTTTGCACAGCTCCTGGGCTTCAGCTTTGGATTTGCCCCAGCCTCTGAGTGTAGGCCGCCCAAGGGCATCTGTTCCCTGCCCAGACAGGACGGGGTTAAAGTAGCAGCTTATTAGGGTGCTCTGGCCTACTCAGCCTGGGGGAAAGGAGGGGCACGGAATGCGGGGCGAGCCTGGTGCGGTAGAGGCAGGCATGACGTTGCAACAGCCTGAAGCATGTCATGTGTTCTCCCGGGGAAGCTGTCCCTGTATCACGGGACCCTGGCAGTGGCAAGCTGCACAGGCTCCCAGGAGGGGAAGTGTGGATAGTTACCTGTGCTTGCATACGGGTTTCTTCATGGTTGCAAGAACAGCCTTAGTGTTTCATGCCGTTCTCTGGTGTCTGTGCTGATAGCTGCAGCTTGCGCCTGTCTCTGGAGCTCATTTAGGCAGTGCTCTGAATCCCCTCTCCTTGCACACCGTGAATCAATGGTCTCTTGCCTCTTAGCAGTTCCAGACTTTTTCCCGGACTCCCTCCCAGCCAGCTGTGGCTCACAAGCCCTCTTCAGTCTGTGTTCATGCAACCAACCCCAGTCCTCTCCCTCCGTTGATGTATTCCTGATTTGCTTGTGAGGAGAGGTGACCTCCATGTTCTCCTATTCTGCCATCTTGACTCCTCCCACTCTATCCTTGGTTCTGGCAGGCTCTGTCCTTTCTTGACTTGCTGAGGTGTTGAGAAAACTCACGGGACAACAGGGCTGAAAGATGAGGGGCAGCTCTGGTCTCTGTTGAGTAGGGATCATCGACCCAAAGGAGATCACAGCTGTAGCCTCACCTGCTTCCTGTTGGCCTTTTGCCTGATCCACGTGCTCAATTTCTCTGGCCATATGATGGTCAGGATCCAGGGGTAAGCCAGGAACTTCTTGTAGTATAGCCCAGTCTCCTGACTCATGATCCTGGGGGCATATGGGGTTTTGCCTGGTGGGATCCCTTCTGAGTGTGATGGCCATGTGGGCTTGGGCAGGGTCGGGGGTTGCACTGCTCTCCCTTTGGGCTCCTGGGTAGCTCAGTGATGGTGGAAGAGGAAAAAAAAGGTGGACTTAGACCTTAAAACTAATGCCAGAATGATTTAAGATTTTGGGGGCTATTGAGATGGAATTAATGTATTTTGCATGTAAGAAGAACATGAATTTTGGGGGACCAGGTGCAAAATGCTTTAGACTGAATTACTGTGTTCCTCCTCAAATTTATATGTTTAAATATAATTCCCAATTTGATGACATTTAGAAGTGGGGCCTTTGGGAGGTGAATAGGTTGTGAGGGGAGAGCCTTTATGAGTGTGATTAGTGCCTGTCTTAGTCTATTCGTGCTACACAACAGAAATACCATAGTCTGGGTGAATGTAAACAATAGAAATTTATTTCTCACAGTTTGGGAGACTGGAAGTCCAAGATCAAGGTGCCAGCATGATCGAGTTCTGGTAAGGACCCTCTTCTGGGTTGCAAAAAGCTGGTTTCTCGTTGTATCCTCACAAGGCAGAAGGGATAAGGGATCTCTCTCAGCGTCTTTTATAAGGGCACTAATTCCATTCCTGAAGGCTCTGTCCTTATAACCTAATCACCTCTGAAAAGCCCCAACTCCTAATATCATCTCATTGGGCCTTAGAATTTCAAAATACAAATTCTGGAGGGACACAAAAATTCACAAAGTAGCAGTGCCCTTATAAAGGAGACCCCAGAGAGCTCCCTTGCCCCTTCCACTGTGTGAAGATACTGTGAGAAGATGGTCATCTATGAAGAAGGAAACAGGCTCTCACCAGACACCAAATCTGTTGGTGCTTTCGTTGTGGACTTCCCAGCCTCAGGAATTGTGAGAAATAAGTGTTTGTTGTTTAGGCCATCCAGTCTTTGGTATTTTTGTTGTAGCAGTGTGAATGGACTAAGACAGATGTCAATTTTGCCTAACATTAATATAACTACTCTAGCTTTCTTTGACTAGTTTTGAAATGGCATATCTTCTATTATTTTCTCTTAAAAAGATTTCCCAGCTTTATTGAGTTATTACTGAAATATAACACATGTAAGTTTAAGGTGGACAACATGATGATTTGATACATGTACATATTGTGAAATGATTGCCACAATAAAGTTAGCTAACACCTCCATCCCCTCACATTAGTACCATTTCTGGAGCAGTGGTAACTTTTAATATTTACTCTCTTAACAACTTTTAAGTATATAATACAGTATTGTTAATCATAGTGCTCATACTGAACACTAGATCCCCAAAACTCATTCATCTTATAACTGGAACTTTGTACACTTTGACAAACATCTCCCTATTTCTGCCACCCTCTAACCCCAGGCAACCATCATTCTGCTCTATGTTTCTTTGAGTACAGCCTTTTTAGATTCCACATATGAGTGAAAACATACAGTATTTGTCTCTCTCTGTCTGATTTATTTCACTTAGCATAATGCCTTCAAGGTCCATCCATGTTGTCACAAATGGCAGAATTTCCTTCATTCTCATGGTTGAATGATATTTCATTATATATATATGTATATATACATATATATATATATATATATATATATGTATATATACATATATATATTATATATCACATCTTTACCCATTCATCCATTGATGGATTTTTTAGGTTGTTTCCATACCTTGGTAACTGTGAATAATGATGCAATGAATATGTAAATGCAGATATGTCCTTAAGATCTTGTTCTCATTTCTTTCAGGATATATAAACAGAAGTGGAAGTGCTGGGTCATACGGTAGTTCTAGTTTTAATTTTTTGAGGAACCTCCATACTGTTTTTCATAGTGGCTGCACCAATTTTCATTCCCACCAACTGTGCACAAGGTTTCCCTTTTCTCTACATCCTCACCAACACTTATGTCTTGTCTTTTTGATGATAGTCATTCTAATAGGTGTGAAGTGATATCTCATTGTGGTTTTGATGTGTATTTCCCTGATGATTAGTGATGTTGAGCACCTTTCATGTACCTGTTGACTATTTGTATGTCTTCTTTGGTATAAAGTGTCTATTCAGTTCCTCTTTTCCATTTGCATGTAAAATCTTTTTCCATCCTTTCAGTTTGAACCTATGTGTGTCCTTAAAGTTTCAGTAGTTTCTTGTAGGCAGTATATAGTTGTCTTGTTTCATCAAACCATTTGGCCACTCTGTGCCTTTTGATTGTATAATTTAATCCATTTATATTTAAAGAAGTTATGTGGCAGAGTAGAAGGACATGTGCACACTCCCTCTTGCGAGAGCACCAGAATCACAGCTGACTGCTGAACGATCATCTACAGGAAGACACTGGAACTCACCAAAAAAGATACCCTACAACCAAAGACAAAGGAGAGGCCACAATAAGATGGTAGGAGGGGCACAATCACAATAAAATCAAATCCTATAACCACTGGGTGGGTGACTCACAAACTGGAGAACAATTATACCACAGCAGTCCACCCACTGGAATGAAGGTTCTGAACCCCATGTCAGGCTTCCCAACCTGGGGGCCCAGCAATTGGAGGAGGATTTCCCAGAGAATCAGACTTTGAGGGCTAGCGGGATTTGATTGCAGGACTTTGACAGGACTGGGGGAAACAGAGACTCCACTCTTGGAGGGCACACACAAAGTAGTGTGTGCATCAGGACCTAGGGGGAATGAGCAGTGACCCCATAGGACACTGAACCAGACCTAGCTGCTGGTGTTGCAGGGTCTCCTGCAGAGGCAGAGGGTGGCTGTGGCTCATGGGAGGGACAGGGACACTGGCAGCAGAAGTTCTGGGAAGTATTCCTTGGCATGAACCGTCCTGGAGTCCACCATTAGCCCCACCAAAGGGCCTGTAGCTTCCAGTTCCAGGTCACCTCAGGCCAAACAACCAAAAGAGAGGGAACTCAGCCTCACCCAACAGCAGAAATGTGGACTAAAGTTTTACTGAGCTCTGCCCACAAGAGCAACACCAGCTTTACCAACCACCAGTCCCTCCCATCAGGAAGCTTGCACATGCCCCTTAGAGAGCCTCATCCACCAGAGGGCAGACAGCAGAAGAAAGAATAACTACAATCCTTCAGCCTGTGGAATAAAACCCACATTCACAGAAAGACAGACAAAAGGAAAAGGCAGAGGACTATATACCAGATGAAGGAACAAGATTAAACCCCAGAAAAACAATTCAATGAAGTGGAGATAGGCAACGTTCCAGAGAAAGAATCAAAATAATGATAGTGCAGATGATTTGGACATCAGAAAAAGAATGGAGGCAAAGACGGAGAGGATTCAAGAAATGTTTAGCAATGAGCTAGAAGAATTAAAGAGCAAAAAAAAAAGCAAAAAAAAAAAAACAAAAAAAAAAACAGAGATGAACTTTACAATAACTGAAATGAAAAATACACTAGAAGGAATCAGTAGCAGAATGACTGAGGCAGAAGAACGGATAAGTAACCTGGAAGATAGAATAGTGGAATTCACTGACACAGAACAGAATAAAGAAAAAAGAATGAAAAGAAATGAAGACAGCCTAAGAGACCTCTGGGGCAACATTAAATGCACCAACATTCACATTATAGAGGCCCCAGAAGGAGAAGAGAGAGAGAAAGGACCCAAGAAAATATTTGAAGAGATTATAGTTGAAAACTTCCTTAACGTTGGGAAGGAAACAGCTACCGAAGTCCAGGAAGCACACAGAGTGCCAGGCGGATAAACCCAAGGAGAAACACACTGAGACACATAGTAATCAAATTGACAAAAATTAAAGACTAAGAAAAATTATTAAAAGGAACAAGGGAAAACCGACAAATAACATACAAGGGAACTCCCATAAGGTTAACAGCTGATTTCTCAGCAGAAAATCTACAAGCCAGAAGGGAGTGACACGATATATTTAAAGTAATGAAAGGGGAGAACCTACAACCAAGATTACTCTACCCAGAAAGGATCTCATTCAGATTCGATGGAGAAATTAAAAGCTTTACAGACAAACAAAAGCTAACAGAATTCAGCACTACCAAATCAGCTTTACAACAAATGCTATAGGAACTTCTCTAGGTAGGAAACACAAGAGAAGGGAAAGATCTACAATAACAAATCCAAAACAATTAAGAAAATGGTAATAGGAACATACATAATGATAATTACCTTAAATGTAAGTGGATTAAATGCTCCCACCAAAAAACATAGACTGGCTGAATGAATACAAAAACAAGACACATATACGCTGTCTTCAAGAGACCCACTTCAGACCTAGGGACACATACAGACTGAAAGTGAGTGTATGGAAAATATATATTCCATGCAAATGGAAATCAAAAGAAAGCTGGAGTAGCAATTCTCATATCAGACAAAATAGACTTAAAAATAAAGACTATTACAAGAGACAAAGAAGGAGAGTACATAATGATCAAGGGATCAATCCAAGAAGAAGATATAACAATTATAAATATATATGCACCCAACATAGAAACACCTCAGTACATAAGGAAAATGCTAACAGCTATAAATGAGGAAATTGACCATAGCACAGTAATAGTGGGGGATTGTAACACCTCACTTACACCAATGGACAGATCATCCAGACAGAAAATTAATAAGGAAACATAGCTTTAAATGACACAATAGAGAAGATAGATTTAATTGATATTTATAAAATCTTCTATCTGCAAACAGCAGATTACAATTTCTTCTCAAATGCACACAGAACATTCTCCAGGATAGATTACATCTTGGGTCACAAATCAAACCTCGGTAAATTTAAGAAAGTTGAAATCATATCAAGCATCTTTTCTGACCACAATGCTATGAGATTAGAAATCAATTACAGGGAAAAAACCGTAAAAAACACAAACACATAGAGGCTAAACAGTACATTACTAAATAACCAAGAGATCACTGAAGAAATCAAAGAGGAAATCAAAAAATACCTAGAGACAAATGACAATGAAAACACGATGACCCAAAACCTACGGTAATCAGCAAAATCAGTTCTAAGAGGGAAGTTTATAGCAATACAATCTTACCTCAAGAAACAAGAAAAATCTCAAATAAGCAATCTGACCATACAGCTAAATGAACTAACGAAAGAACTAACAAAATCCAAAGTTAGTAGAAGGAACGAAATCATAATGATCAGAGCAGAAATAAATGAAATAGAAATAAAGAAAACAATAGCAAAGATCAGTAAAGTAAAAGCTGGTTCTTTGAGAGGATAAAATAAAATTGATAAAACTTTAGCCAGACTCATCAAGAAAAAGAGGGAGAGGACCAAAATCAATAAGATTAGAAATGAAAAAGGAGAAGTTACAATGGACACCACAGAAATACGAAGCATCCTAAGAGACTACTACAAGTAACTCTATGCCAATAAAATGGACAACCTGGAAGAAATGGACAAATTCTTAGAAAGGTATAACCTTCCAAGACTGAACCAGGAACAAATAGAAAATATGAACAGTCCAATCACAAGTAATGAAATTGAAATTGTGATTAAAACCTTCCAACAAACAAAAGTCCAGGACCAGATGGCTTCACAGGTGAATTCTATCAAACATTTAGAGAAGAGCTAACACCCATCCTTCTCAAACTCTTCCAAAAAATTGCAGAGGAAGGAACACTCCCAAACTCATCCTATGAGTCTAACATCACCCTGATGCCAAAACCACACAAAGATACTACAAAAATAAAATTATTACAGACCAATATCACTGAAAAATATACATGCAAAAATCCTCTACACAATACTAATAAACAGAATCCAACAACACATTAAAAGTATCATACACCGTAATCAACTCAGATTTATCCCAGGCATGCAAGGATTCTTGAATATATGCAAACCAATTAATGTGATACACTATATTAACAAACTGAACAATAAAAACCATATTATCATCTCAATAGAGGCAGAAAAGGATTTTGAAAAAATTCAACACCAATTTATGATAAAAACTCTCCAGAAAGTCGGCATAGAGGGAAACAACCTCAACATAATAAAGGCCATATATGACAAACGCACAGCAAATATCATTCTCAGTGGTGAAAAAAAGAAAGCATTTACTCTAAGATCAGGGAAAAGACAAGGATGTCCACTCTCGCCACTATTATTCAACATAGTTTTGGACGTTCTAGCCATGGCAATCAGAGAAGAAAAAGAAATAAAAGGAATACAAATTGGAAAAGAAGAAGTCAGACTTTCCCTGTTTGCAGATGACATGATACTATACATAGATAATCCTAAAGATGCCACCAGAAAACTACTACAGCTAGTCAGTGAATCTGGTAAGGTTGCAGGATACAAAATTAATACACAGGAATCTCTTGCATTCTTATACACTAACAATGAAATATCAGAAAGTGAAATCAAGGAAACAATCCCATTCACCATTGCAACAAAGACAATGAAATACCTAGTAATAAACTTCCCTAAGGAGGTAAAAGACTTGTACTCCAAAAACTATAAGACACTGATGAAAGAAATCAAAGATGACAGAAACAGATGGAGATATATAACATGTTCTTGGATTAGAAGAATAAATATTGTGAGAACAACTATACTACTCAAAGCAATCTACAGATTCAATGCAATCCCTATCAAATTACCAATGGTATTTTTACAGAACTACAACAAAAAATCTGAAAATTTGTATGGAGACACAAAAGACCCCAAATAGCCAAAGGAAGCTTGGGGGAAAACAATGGAGCTGGAGGAATCAGACTCCCTGATTTCAGACTGTACTGCAAAACTGCAGTAATTAAGACAATATGGTACTGGCACAAAAACAGAAATATAGATCAATGGAACAGGATAGAAAGCCCAGAGACAAACCCATGCACCTATGGTCAACTAATCTATGACAAAGGAGGCAAGGATATACAATGGAGAAAAGACAGTCTCTTCAATAAGTGGTGCTGGGAAAACTGGACAGCTACATGTAAAGGAATGAAATTAGATCACTCCCTAACACCATACACAAAAATAAACTCAAAATGGATTAGAGACCTAAATGTAAGACTGGACACTATAAAACTCTTAGAGGAAAACATAGGAAGTATACTCTTTGGCATAAATCACAGAAAGATCTTTTTAGACCCACCTCCTAGAGTAATGGAAATAAAAGCAAAATAAACAAGTGGGACCTAATGATACTTAAAAGCTTTTGCACAGCAAAGGAAACTATAAACAAGAGGAAATGGTTACCCTTAGAATGGGAGAAAATATTTGCCAATGAATCAACGGCCAAAGGATTAATCTCCAAAATATACAAACAGCTCATGCAGCTCAATATTAAAAAAAACAAACAACCCAGTCAAAAAATGGGCAGAAGACCTAAATAGACATTTCTCCAAAGAAGACGTACAGATGACCAAGAGGCACATGAAAAGCTGCTCAACATCACTAATTATTAGAGTAATGCAAATCAAAAATTCAATGAAGTATCACCTCATACGGGTTAGAATGGGCATCAACAGAATTGATATAGCCACTATGGAGAACAGTGTGGAAGTTCCTTAAGAAACTAAAAATAGAATTACCATACGACCCAGCAATCCCACTACTGGGCATATACCCAGAGAAAACCATAATTCAAATAGCACATGCACCCCAATGTTCATTTCAGCACTATTTACAATAGCCAGGTTATAGAAGCAACCTAAATGTCCATCGACAGACAAATGGATAAAGAAGAAGTGCTACATGTATACAATGGAATATTATTCAGCCATAAAAATGAATGAAATTGGGTCATTTGTAGAGACGTGGATGGACTTATAGACTGTCATACATAGTGAAGCAAGTCAGAAAGAGATAAACAAATATCGTGTATTAACGCATATATGTGGAATCTAGAAATATGGTATAGATGAACCGGTTTGCAAGGCAGAAATGAGACACAGATGTAGAGAACAAACGTCTGGACACCAAGGGGGAACGTGGGGGCGGGGGGAGGTGGTGGTGGTGCTGGGTTGAATTGGGAGATTGGGATTGACATATATACACCAATATGTATAAAATAGATAACTAATAAGAACCTGCTGTATGAAATACAGTAAAATAAAATTTTAAAAATTAAACTAGTTATGTTATGCAAGGACTTACTAAAGCGATCTTATTGTTTTCTGTTTGTTTTTTATTTCCTTTATCCTCTCGTCTTCTTTTGCTGTCTTTCTCTGTGGATTCATAATTTTTCATGGTGGTATGTTTGTATTCCAAACCCTTTTATCTTTTGTCTATCTACTGTCAGCTTTTGTTTTGTAGTTACCATAAGGTCTACATAAAACCCCTAGATATAGCAGTCTATTTTAATCCAATAACAACTTAACTTCTATTGCATACTAAAACTCTATCATTTTACTCCTCTCCTCCATAATTTATGTTTTAATGTCATAATATACCTCTTTGTATATTGTGTATCCATTACCAAATTATTGTAGCTATAGTTATTTTTAGTACTTTTATCCTTTAAACCTTCATACTAGAGTTAAGTGATTAACATACCACCATATTACTGTATTTGAGTATTTTGAATTTGACTATATATTTACCATTACCAGTAAGTTTTATATTTTCATGTTTCTAATTAGTTTCCATTCATGTCAGCTTGAGGAACTCTTTTTGGCATTTTTTGTAGTGATGATGAATTCCCTAAACTTTTGTTTTTTTTAGGGAGTCTCTATCTTGCCTTCATTTCTGAAAGAGAGATTTACCGTGTAAAGTATTTTTGGTTGGCAATTTGTTTTATTTCAGCACTTTGAATATATCATCACCCTCTTTTGGCTTACAAGGTTTCTGCTGATAAATATGCTGATAACCTTGTAGTGGTTCTATTTTATGTGAAAAACATTTTTTTCCTCTTGCTGCTTTAAAAATTCATTGTCTTTTATTTTAGGTATTTTTATTTAAATTTGTCTTAGATAAAATTGTTTGAGTTTGAAATTTTCAAGTGACCTATTACTTTCATGAACTTGGATGTCTATATCTCTCCTCAGATTTGAGTTTTCAGACATTATGTCTTTAAATAAACGTTCTACTCCATTTTCCCTCTCTTCTCCTTCTGGGACTCCAATAATGTGTAGTTAGTTTCTTTGACTGGTATTTAATAATTCACACTGGATTTCTTTATTTTTCTTAATTCTTTTTTTTTTTTTTTTTTTGCTCCTCTGACTGAATGATTTCTAAAGGCTTGTCCTTCTATTTCACAAATTCTTTCTTCTATTTGGTCAAGTCTACTGTCGAAGTTCTGTATTTAATCCTTCAATTCAGTCATTGTATTCAACTGAAGAATTTCTGGGTTTTTGTTTTGTTTTCTTCTTGTTTTTTAGTGGTTTCTTTTTCTTTATTGAATTTCTCATTTTGTTCATGTATTTTTTCCCTAATTTCATTCAGTTGTCTCTGTGCTTTCTTGTGTTTACTGAATTTCTTTAAGAGGATTGTTCTGCATTCTTTCTTGGACAGTTCATAGATGTCCATTTCTTTAGGGTTTGTATTTAGAATTTTATTAATTTCCTTTCGTGGTGTCCTGTTTCCTTGATTATTCATGATCCTTGTGGCCTTGCATTGGTATCTGTGCATTTCAGGAAGTAGATACCTCTTTTAGTCTTTACAGACTGGCTTAGGCATGCAAATCCCTGTCCAGATATTCTGGGTGGGCACTTTGGTGGTGTCCAGGGGTGGGCTTGCTGCTGGAGTCTTTGAGTGGTCTGTTGCTGGGGTGGGTCAAAATCTAGACCCTGGGTTCATGGATGTCCCTCTGATGCCTGGGTTTGTGGGCACTGACTGTGGGTCTGGGAACACTGGAGTTGCCCAGGACCAGAGGAGCTGTCTGATAATGGGATGTACTGAGAGCCTGGGTTCATGAAAGCGCACTAGGAGCCCAATTCCACAGCAGCTGCCTGTGGCCATGGTAGCCAGCTGGTGGTGAGATGAGCCAGAAGCCTGGGCTCATGGGAGCCTAGTGATATGGGAGATGTCTGGTGTTGGTATGGATCAGTAGCTTGGGGTCACAGGCGCCCATTGGAAGCCTAAGGTCACAGGAGCCTCCTGGGTCTCTGGGAGCCAATCCAGGGTCTGGGTTTTCAGGGACCCTCTGGGAGTCTGGAGCTAAGGAAGTCAGTTGGAGCAGCAGGAGCTGCCCAGGGCCACTGGAGCCGGAAGGCATAAGGATGAATTGAGGTACTGGGTTGTGGGAGCCCCTCAGGAGTCTGCTGCCATGAGAACCTCCTGAGGTCACTGGAGCCAGTGGAAACTAGGGTGAGCTGGGACCTGAACTCACAGGAGTCCACTGGGGGCCTGGTGCTGTGGAAGCTGTCTGGCTCCACAGATGCTGCCTAGGGCTCCTGGAGCTGGCAGGCACTGGGGTAAGCTTAGTGCCAGGTTTTGTGGGGGCCCACTAGGACCCTGGTGCCACAGGATCTGCTTGAGGCCAGTGGAGCTAGCAGGCCCTAGGATGAGCTGGGTACCTGTGATCATGGGACTGCTAGGAGCCTGGGGTCATGACAGCTGTCTGAGGGCTTGAGCTGGCAGGTGTCAGGTTGAGCTGGTGGCTTGGGTTCACATGGGAGCCTGGTGCTGTGCAAACTACCTGGGACCATACAGGATGCCTGGGGCTGCTGGAACTGACAGACACCAGGGTTAACTGGGGGCCTGATTTTACAGGAGTCCACTGGGAATCTGATATCACAGCAGCTGTCTAGTACCATGGGAAACTTCTGGGGCATTGGAGCTGGCAGGCACAGGGGGTTTGATTTCCCAGGAGCCCACAAGGAGTCTGGTGCCAAGGTCATTGCCTGGGGCCACAGGAATCAGCAGACACTGGGATGAAATGGAGACCTGGATTTCTGGGAGCTCAGAGGGAGCCTGGTGCCATTGGAGCCAGCAGACACTGGAGGTGCACAAGAGACCTGGATTTGTAGGGGGTGTCAGAAATCTGGTGCAAACATTACTGTCTGGAGTCACTGTAGCTGGCAGGCATGGGAAAGCTGAGTTACTTCAAAAATAATTCATTTTATTTGTATCTTAGTGTGAGGCCATGATAAAAGGGGAAACACAAAGTTGCTTTTCTTAACAGAACAGGTTGCAGAGAAAGTCCAGGAGAGAATACCCTTGGAAGCTCTCTGAAAAGATGACTACAAGGAAACATTGCTTTTCAAATCTGGACTTTATTTATTTATTTATTTATTTATTTAATTTATTATTTATTTTTTTAAACATCTTTATTGGGGTATAATTGCTTTACAATGGTATGTTACTTTCTGTTTTATAACAAAGTGAATCAGCTCTACATATGCATATAACCCCATATCTCCTCCCTCTTGTGTCTCCCTCCCACTCTCCCTATCCCACCACTCTAGGTGGTCACAAAGCACTGAGCTGATCTACCTGTGCTATGTGGCTGCTTCCCACTAGCTATCAATTTTACATTTGGTAATGTATATATGTCCATGCAACGCTCTCACTTCGTCCCATCTTACACTTCCCCATCCCTGTGTCCTCAAGTCCATTCTCTACGTCTCCGTCTTTATTCCTGTCCTGCCCCTAGGTTCTTCAGAAACATTTTTTTTAAATTCCATATATATGTGTTAGCATACAATAGTTGTTTTTCCCTTTCTGACTTAACTTCCCTCTGTATGACACACTATAGGTCAATCCACCTCACTAAATATAACTCAGTTTCATTTCCTTTTATGGCTGAGTAATATTCCATTTACATACGTGCCACATTTTCCTTATCCACTCATCTGTCAATGGACACTTAGGTTGCTTCCATGTCCTGGCTATTGTAAATAGAGTTGCAATGAATATTGTGTAACAAGACTCTTTTTGAATTATGGTTTTCTCAGGGTATATGTCCAGTAGTGGAATTGCTGGGTCGTATGATAGTTCTATTTTTAGTTTTTTTAAGGAACTTCCATACTGTTCTCCATAGTGTCTGTATCAATTTATTATCCCACAAACAGTGAAAGAGGGTTCCCTTTTCTCCACACCCTCTCCAGCATTTATTGTTTGTAGATTTTTTTGTTGATGACCATTCTGACCGGTGTGAGGTGATACCTCACAGTAGTTTTGATTTGCATTTCTCTAATGATTAGTGACACTGAGCATTTTTTCATGTGTTTGTTCACTATCTGTATATCTTCTTTGGAGAAATGTCTATTTAGGTCTTCTGCCCGTTTTTGGATTGGTTTTTTTTTTTTCATATTGAGCTGCATGAGCTGCTTGTAAATTTTGGAGATTAATCCTTTGTCAGTTGCTTCATTTACAAATATTTTCTCCCATTCTGAGGGTTGTCCTTTTGTCTTGTTTATGTTTTCCTTTGCTCAGCAAAAGCTTTTAAATTTCATTAAGTCCCATTTGTTTATTTTTGTTTTTATTTCCATTTCTCTAGGAGCTGGGTCAAAAAGGATCTTGCTGTGATTTATGTCATAGAGTGTTCTGCCTATGTTTTCCTCTATGAGGTTTATAGTATATTTAGGTCTTTAATCTATTTTGAGATTAGTTTTGTGTATGGTGTTAGGAAGTGTTCTAATTTCATTATTTTATATGTAGCTGTCCAGTTCTCCCAGCACCACTTATTGAAGAGGCTGTCTTTTCTTCACTGTATATTTTTGCCTCCTTTATCAAAAATAAGGTGACCATATGTGCATGGGTTTATCTCTGTACTTTCTATCCTGTTCCATTGATCTATATTTCTGTTTTTCTGCCAGTACCATACTGTCTTGATTACTGTAGTTTTGTATTATAGTCTGAAGTCCAGGAGCCTGATTCAGCCAGCTCCATATTTCTTTCTCAAGATTGCTTTGGCTATTCAGGGTCTTTTGTGTTTCCATACAAATTGTGAAATTTTTTGTTCTAGTTCTGTGAAAAATGCCACTGGTAGTTTGAAAGGGATTGAATTAAATCTGTAGATTGCTTTGGGTAGTATAGTCATTTTCACAATGTTGATTCTTCCAATACCAAGAATCTCTCCACCTGTTTGTATCATCTTTAATTTCTTTCATCAGTATCTTATAATTTTCTGCATACAGGTCACTTGTGTGATTAGGTAGGTTTATTCCTAGGTATTTTAATTATTTTGTTCCAGTGATAAATGGCAGTGTTCCCTTAAATTCTGTTTCAGAGTTTTCATCATTATTGTATAGGAATACAAGAGATTTCTCTGCATTAAATTTGTATCCTGCTACTTTACCAAATTCATTGATTAGTTGTAGCAATTTTCTGGTAGCCTCTTTAGGATTCTCTATGTATAGTATCATGTCATCTGCAAACAGTGACAGATTTATTTCTTGTTTTCCAATTTGGATTCCTTTTATTTCTATTTCTTCTCTGATTGCTGTGTCTAAAACTTCCAAACTGTGTTGAATAATAGTGGTAAGAGTTGGCAACCTTGTCTTGTTCCTGATCTTAGAGGAAATGGTTTCAATTTTCCACCATTGAGAACGATGTTGGCTGTGGGTTTTTCATATACGGGCTTTATTATGTTGAGGTAAGTTTCCTCTATGCCTACTTTCTGAGGGGTTTTTATCATAAAAGGGTGTTGAATTTTTTCAAAAGCTTTTTCTGTATCTATTGAGATGATCATATGATTTTTCTCCTTCAAATTGTTAATATGTTTTATCACATTGATTGATATGTGTTTATTCAGTAATCCTTGCATTCCTAGGAGAATACACACTTGATCATGGAGTATGATCCTTTTAATGTACTGTTGGATTCTGTTTGCTAGTAATTTGTTGAGGATTTTTGTATCAATGTTCATCAGTGATATTGGCCTGTAGATTTCTTTCTTTGTGACATCTTTGTCTGGTTTTGGTATCAGGGTGAGGGTGGCCTCATAGAATGATTTTGGGAATGTTGCTCCCTCTGCTACATTTTAGAAGAGTTTGAGAAGGATAGGTGTTAACTCTTCTCTAAATATTTGATCAAATTCGACTGTGAAGCCATCTGGTCCTGGGCTTTTGTTTGTTGGAAGATTTTTAATCAAAGTCTTAATTTCTGTGCTTGTGATTGGTCTGTATATATTTTCTATTTCTTCCTGGTTCAGTCTTGGAAGGTTTTGCTTTTCTAAGAATTTGTCTACTCTTCCAGGTTGTCCATTTTATTGGCGTATATTTGCTTGAAGTAATCTCTCATGATCCTTTGTATTTCTGCACTGTCAGTTGTTACTTCTCCTATTTCATTTCTAATTGTGTTGATTTGAGTCTTCTCCCTTCTTTTCTTGATGAGTCTGGCTAATGTTTTATCAATTAAGCTTATCTTCTCCAAGAACTAGCTGTTAGTTTTATTGATCTTTGTTATCATTTCCTTCATTTCTTTTCCATTTATTTCTGATCTGATTTTTATGGTTTGTTTCCTTCTGCTAACTTTTGGGTTTTTTTGTCCTTCTTTCTCTCATTGCTTTAGGTGTTAGTTTAGGTTGTTTATTTGAGATGTTTCTTGTTTCTTGATGTAGGTTTGTATTGCTATAATCTTCCCTCTTAGAACTGCTTTTGCTGCATCCCATATGCTTTAGGTCGTCGTTTTTTCATTGTCATTTGTTTCTAGGTATTTTTTGATTTCCTCTTTGATTTCTTCAGTGATCTCTTGGTTATTTAGTAGTTTATTGTTTACCCTCCATGTGTTTGTATTTTTACAGATTTTTTTCCTGTAATTTATATCTAGTCTCATAGTGTTGTGGTCAGAAAAGATACTTGATACGATTTCAACTTTCTTAAATTTAGCAAGACTTCATTTGTGACCAAGATATGGTCTATCCTAGAAAATGTTCCATAAGCACTTGAGAAGAAAGTGTATTCTGTTGTTTTTGGATGGAATGTCATAAATATCAATTAAGTAAATGTTCTTTAATATATCAGTTAAAGCTTGTGTTTCCTTCTTTATTTTCATTTTGGATGATCTGTCCATTGGTGAAAGTGTGGTGTTAACGTACCGTAATATTATTGTGTTACTGTCATTTTTCCCCTTTTATGGCTGTTAGCATTTGCCTTATGTATTGAGGTGCTCCTATGTTGGGTGCATAAACATTTACAATTGTTATTATATCTTCTACAATTGTTATATCTTCTTGGATTGATCTCTTGATCGTTATGTAGTGTCTTTCTTGTCTCTTGTAATAGTGTTTATTTTAAAGTGTGTTTTGTCTCATATGAGAATTGCTACTCCAGCTTTCTTCTGATTTCCATTTGTGTGGAATAACTTTTTCCATCCCCTCACTTTCAGTCTGTATGTGTCCCTAGGTCTGAAGTGGGTCTCTTGTAGGCAGCATACATACAGGTCTTATTTTTGTGTCCATTCAGCCAGTCCATGTCTTTTGGTTACAATTTTAATCCATTTTCTTATAAGGTCATTATCCATATGTATGTTCCTATTACCATATTATTAATTGTTTTGGGTTTGTTATTGTAGGTCTTTTCTTTCTCTTGTGTGTCCATCCTAGAGAAGTTCCTTTCGCATATGCTGTAAAGCTGGTTTGGTGGTGCTGAATTCTCTTAACTTTTGCTTGTCTGTAAACGTTCTAATTTTGCCATCAAATCTGAATGAGACCCTTGCTTGGTAGAATAATCTTGGTTGTATGTTTTTCCTTTCATCACTTTAAATATGTCCTGCCACTCCCTTTTGGCTTGAGGAGTTTCTGCTGAAAGATCAGCTGTTAATCTTATGGGGATTCCCTTGTGTGTTATTTGTGGCTTTTCCCTTGCTGCTTTTAATATTTTTTCTATTTACTTTTTGATAGTTTGTTTAATATATGTTTTGACATTTTTCTCCTTTGATTTATCCTCTGTTGGACTCTCTGCACTTCCTGGACTTAATTGACTATTTCCTTCTCCATATTAGGTAAGTTTTCAACTATAATCTCTTCAAATATTTTCTCAGTCCCTTTCTTTTTCTCTTCTTCTTCTGCTTCCCCTATAATTCAAATGTTGGTGCATTTAATGTTGTCCCAGAGTTCTTTGAAACTGTCCGAAATTGTTTTCATTGTTTTTTTTCTTTATTCTGCTCTCTGGTAGTTATTTACAGTATTTTATCTTCCAGGTCACTTACCCGTTCTTCTGCCTCAGTTATTCTGCTTTTGATTCCTTCTAGAGAATTATTAATTTCATTTATTGTGTTGTTCATCATTGTTTGTTTGCTTTTTAGGTCTTCTAGTTCCTTGTTAAACCTTTCTTGTATTTTTTCCTTTGTACTCCCAAGATTTTGGATCATCTTTAGTAACATTACTCTGAATTCTTTTCAGGTAGACTGCCTATTTCCTCTTCATTTGTTTGGTATTGTGTGTTTTTACCTTGCTCCTTCATCTGCTGCATATTTCTCTGTCTTCTCATTTTTCTTAACTTACTCTGCTTTAGGTCTCCTATTCGCAGCCTGCAGGTTCATAGTTTCTGTTGTTTTTGGTGTCTGCCCTCAGTGGGTAAGTTTGGTTCAGTGTGTCATGTAGGCTTCGTGGTGGATGGGACTTGTGTCTCTGTTCTGCTGGATGAGGCTGGATCTTGTCTTTCCGGTGGGCAGGACCACGTCTGGTGGTGTTGTTTTGGGTGTCTGTGAACTTATTATGACTTTAGGCAGCCTCTCCACTAATGGGTGGGGTTGTGTTTCTGTCTTGCTAGTTTTTAGGTATTGGGTTTTCTGCACTGGAGCTTGCTGGTCGTTGAATGGAGCTAGGTCTTAGCATTGAGATGGTGATCTCTGGGAGAGCTTTCACCATTTGATATTATGTGTGGCTTGGAGGTTTCTGGTGGTCCAACGTCATGAATTCAGCTCTCCCACCTAAGAGACTCAGGCCTGACACCTACCTGGAGCACCAGGACCCTGTCAGCCACACGGCTCAGAAGAAAAGTTAAGGAAAAACAAAGAAAAATAAAGTAAAATAAATTTATTAAAATAAAAATAAAGGGGGGAGGAGAGAAGATGGCGGAAGAGTAAGACGCGGAGATCACCTTCCTTCCCACAGATACAGTAGAAATACATCTACACGTGGAACTGCTCCTACAGAACACCCACTGAACGCTGGCAGAAAACGTCAGACCTCCCAAAAGGCAAGAAACTCACCCCGTACTTGGGTAGGGCAAAAGAAAAAAGAAATAACAGAGACAAAAGAATAGGGACGGCACCTGCACCAGTGGGAGGGAGCTGTGAAGGAGGAAAGATTTCCACCCACTAGGAGCCCCTTCGCGGGCAGAGACTGCAGGTGGCAGAGGGGGGAAGCTTCGGAGCCACGGAGGAGAGCGCAGCCACAGGGGTGCGGAGGGCAAAGCGGAGAGATTCCCGCACTTCCGGCACGGAGGCTCGGCGCCGAGCAGCACTCACCAGCCCGAGAGGCTTGTCTGCTCAGCCGCCGGGGCGGGCGGGGCTGGGAGCTGAGGCTCGGGCTTCGGTCGCAGGGAGAGGACTGGGGTTGGCGGCGTGAACACAGCCTGAAGGGGTTAGTGCACCACAGCTAGCCGGGAGGGAGTCCGGGAAAAAGTCTGCAGCTGCCAAAGAGGCAAGAGACTTTTTCTTCCCTGTTTCCTGGTGCGCGAGGAGAGGGGATTCAGAGCGCCGCCTAAATGACCTTCAGAGACGGGCGCGAGCCGCAGCTAACAGCGCGGATCCCATAGCAACAGGGGCGCAGAGGGAAAAACGGAGAGACTCCCGCACAGAGGCTCGGCGCCCAGCAGCGCTCACCAGCCCGAGAGGCTTGTCTGCTCAGCCGCCGGGGCGGGCGGGGCTGGGAGCTGAGGCTCGGGCTTCGGTCGCAGGGAGAGGACTGGGGTTGGCGTCGTGAACACAGCCTGAAGGGGTTAGCGCACCACAGCTGCCTGGGAGGGAGACCGGGAAAAAGTCTGCAGCTGCCGAAGAGGCAAGAGACTTTTTCTTGCCTCTTTGTTTCGCGGCGCGCAAGGAGAGGGGATTCAGAGCGCCGCCTAAACGAACTCCAGAAACTGGCGCGAGCCGCGGCTATCAGCGCGGACCCCAGAGACGGGCGTGAGACGCTGGGGCTGCTGCTGCCGCCTCCAAGAAGCCTGTGTGCGAGCACAGGTCACTCTCCACACCGCCCCTCCCGGGAGCCCGTGCAGCCCGCCACTGCCAGGGTCCCGTGATCCAGGGACAACATCCCCCGGGAGAACGCACTGCGCGCCTCAGGCTGCTGCAACGTCACGCCTGCCTCTGACGCCGCAGGCTCGCCCCGCCTCCTCTGTACCCCTCCCTCCCCGCGGCCTGGGTGAGCCAGAGTCCCCGAAGCAGCTGCTCCTTTAACCCCGTCCTGTCTGGGCGGGGAACAGACGCCCTCAGGCGACCTACACGCAGAGGCGGGTCCAAATCCAAAGCTGATACCCAGGAGCTGTGCAAACAGAGAAGAGGAGGGGAAATCTGTCCCAGCAGCCTCAGAAGAAGCGGATTAAAACTCCACAAACGACTTGATGTGCCTGCATCTGTTGAATACCTGAATAGACAACGAATCATCCCAAATTCAGGAGGTGGACTTTGGGAGCAGGATATATTAATTTTTCCCCTTTTCCTTTTTTTTTTGTGAGTGTATATGTATATGCTTCTGGGGGAGATTTTGTCTGTATAGCTTTGCTTTACAATAGCTTTATTTTACTTCACTATATTATAGCTTCTTTCTTTCTTTCCTTTCTTTCTTTCTTTCCTTCCTTCCTTCCTTCCTTCCTTCCTCCTTCCTTCCTTCCTTCCTTCCTTTCTTTCTATTTTTTCTCCCTTTTACTCTGAGCCATGTGGACGAAAGGCTCTTGGTGCTTCAGCCAGGCATCAGGGCCGTACCTCGGAGGTGGGAGAGCCAACTTCAGGACACTGGTCCACAAGAGACCTCCCAGCTCCACGTAATACCAAACGGCAAAAATCTCTCAGAGATCTCCATCTCAACATCAAGACCCAGCATCACTCAATGACCAGCAAGCTACAGTGCTGAACACCCTATGCCAAACAACTAGCAAGACAGGAACACAGCCTCATCCATTAGCAGAGAGGCTGCCTAAAATCATAATAAGGCCACAGACACCCCAAAATACACCACCAGACGTGGACCTGCCCACCAGAAAAACAAGATCCAGCCTCATCCACCAGAGCTCAGGCACTAGTTCCCTCCACCAGGAAGCCTACACAACCCACTGAACCAACCTTACCCACTGGGGACAGATACCAAAAACAACGGGAACTACAAACCTGCAACCTGTGATAAAGAGACCCCAAACACAGTAAGATAAGCAAAATGAGACGACAGGAAAACACACAGCAGATGAAGGAGCAGGGTCAAAACACACTAGACTTAACAAATGAAGAGGAAATAGGTAGTCTACCTGAAAAAGAATTCAGAATAATGATAGTAAGGATGATCCAAAATCTTGGAAATAGAATAGACAAAATGCAAGAAGCATTTAACAAGGACGTAGAAGAACTAAAGAGGAATCAAGCAATGATGAAAAACACAATAAATGAAATTAAAAATACTCTAGATGGGATCAATAGCAGAATAACTGAGGCAGAAGAAAGGATAAGTGACCTGGAAGATAAAATGGTGGAAATAACTACTGCAGAGCAGGATAAAGAAAAAAGAATGAAAAGAACTGAGGACAGTCTCAGAGACCTCTGGGACAGCATTAAACGCACCAACATTCGAATTATAGGGGTCCCAGAAGAAGAAGAGAAAAAGAAAGGGACTGAGAAAATATTTGAAGAGATTATAGTTGAAAACTTCCCTAATATGGGAAAGGAAATAGTTAATCAAGTCCTGGAAGCACAGAGAGTCCCATACAGGATAAACCCAAGGAGGAACACGCCAAGACACATATTAATCAAACAGTCAAAAATTAAATATAAGGAAAACATATTAAAGGCAGCAAGGGAAAAAAAAACAAATAACACACAAGGGAATCCCCATAAGGTTAACATCTGATCTTTCAGCAGAAACTCTGCAAGCCAGAAGGGAGTGGCAGGATATACTTAAAGTGATGAAGGAGAAGAACCTACAACCAAGATTACTCTACCCAGCAAGGATCTCATTCAAATGTGATGGAGAAATTAAAACCTTTACAGACAAGCAAAAGCTGAGAGAGTTCAGCACTACCAAACCAGCTTTACAACAAATGCTAAAGGAACTTCTTTAGGCAAGAAACACAAGAGAAGGAAAACACCTACAATAACAAACCCAAAACATTTAAGAAAATGGGAATAGGAACATACATATCGATAATTACCTTGAATGTAAATGGATTAAATGCTCCCACCAAAAGACACAGGCTGGCTGAATGGATACAAAAACAAGACCCATATATATGCTGTCTACAAGAGACCCACTTCAGACCTAGAGACACATACAGACTGAAAGTGAGGGGATGGAAAAAGATATTCCATGCAAATGGAAATCAAAAGAAAGCTGGAGTAGCAATTCTCATATCAGACAAAATAGACTTTAAAATAAAGACTATTACAAGAGACAAAGAAGGACACTATATAACGATCAAGGGATCGATCCAAGAGGAAGGTATAACAATTGTAAATATTTATGCACCCAACATAGGAGCACCTCAATACATAAGGCAAGTACTAACAGCCATAAAAGGGGAAATTGACAGCAACACAATCATAGTAGGGGACTTTAACACCCCACTTTCACCAATGGACAGATCATCCAAAATGAAAATAAATAAGGAAACACAAGCTTTAAATGATACATTAAACAAGATGGACTTAATTGATATTTATAGGACATTCCACCCAAAAACAACAGAATACACATTTTTCTCAAGTGCTCATGGAACATTCTCCAGGATAGATCATATCTTGGGTCACAAATCAAACCTTGGTAAATTTAAGAAATTTGAAATCGTATCGTGTATCTTTTCCGACCATAACTCTATGAGACTAGATATCAATTACAGGAAAAGATCTGTAAAAAATACAAACACATGGAGGCTACACAATACATTACTTAATAATGAAGTGATTACTGAAGAAATCAAAGGGGAAATCAAAAAATACCTAGAAATAAATGACAATGGAGATACGACGACCCAAAACCTATGGGACGCAGCAAAAGCAGTGCTAAGAGGGAAGTTTATAGCAATACAAGCCTACCTCAAGAAACAGGAAACATCTCGAATAAACAACCTAACCTTGCACCTAAAGCAATTAGAGAAAGAAGAACAAAAAAACCCCAAAGCTAGCAGAAGGAAAGAAATTATAAAGATCAGGTCAGAAATAAATGAAAAAGAAATGAAGGAAACAATAGCAAAAATCAATGAAACTAAAAGCTGGTTCTTTGAGAAGATAAACAAAATTGATAAACCATTAGCCAGACTCATCAAGAGAAAAAGGGAGAAGACTCAGATCAATAGAATTAGAAATGAAAAAGGAGAAATAACCACTGACACTGCAGAAATACAAAAGATCATGAGAGATTACTACAAGCAACTCTATGCCAATAAAATGGACAACCTGGAAGAAATGGACAGATTCTTAGAAATGCACAAACTGCCGAGACTGAACCTGGAAGAAATAGAAAATATGAACAGACCAATCACAAGCACTGAAATTGAAACTGTGATTAAAAACCTTCCAACAAACAAAAGCCCAGGACCAGATGGCTTCACAGGTGAATTCTATCAAACATTTAGAGAAGAGCTAACACCTATCCTTCTCAAACTCTTCCAAAATATTGCAGAGGGAGGAACACTCCCAAACTCATTCTACGAGGCCACCATCACCCTGATACCAAAACCAGACAAAGATGTCACAAAGAAAGAAAACTACAGGCCAATATCACTGATGAACATAGATGCAAAAATCCTCAACAAAATACTCGCAAACAGAATCCAACAGCACATTAAAAGGATCATACACCATGATCAAGTGGGGTTTATCCCAGGAATGCAAGGATTCTTCAATATACGCAAATCAATCAATGTGATACACCATATTAACAAATTGAAGGAGAAAAACCATATGATCATCTCAATAGATGCAGAGAAAGCTTTTGACAAAATTCAACACCCATTTATGATAAAAGCCCTGCAGAAAGTAGGCATAGAGGGAACTTTCCTCAACATAATAAAGGCCATATATGACAAACCCACAGCCAACATTTTCCTCAATGGTGAAAAACTGAAACCATTTCCACTAAGATCAGGAACAAGACAAGGTTGCCCACTCTCATCACTATTATTCAACATAGTTTTGGAAGTGTTAGCCACAGCAATCAGAGAAGACAAAGAAATAAAAGGAATCCAAATCGGAAAAGAAGAAGTAAAGCTGTCACTATTTGCAGATGACATGATACTATACATAGAGAATCCTAAAGAGGCTACCAGAAAACTCCTAGAGCTAATCAATGAATTTGGTAAAGTAGCAGGATACAAAATTAATGCACAGAAATCTCTTGCATTTCTATACACTAATGACGAAAAATCTGAAAGTGAAATTAAGAAAACACTCCCGTTTACCATTGCAACAAAAAGAATAAGATATCTAGGAATAAACCTACCTAAGGAGACAAAAGACCTGTATGCAGAAAATTATAAGACACTGATGAAAGAAATTAAAGATGATACAAATAGATGGAGAGATATACCATGTTCCTGGATTGGAAGAATCAACATTGTGAAAATGACTCTACTACCCAAAGCAATCTACAGATTCAATGCAATCCTTATCAAACAAACAGTGGCATTTTTCACAGAACTAGAACAAAAAATTTCACAATTTGTATGGAAACACAAAAGACCCCGAATAGCCAAAGCAATCTTGAGAACGAAAAATGGAGCTGGGGGAATCAGGCTCCCTGACTTCAGACTATACTACAAAGCTTCAGTAATCAAGACAGTTTGGTACTGGCACAAAAACAGAAATATAGATCAATGGAACAGGATAGAAAGCCCAGAGATAAACCCACACACATCTGGTCACCTTATCTTTGATAAAGGAGGCAAGCATATACAGTGGAGAAAAGACAGCCTCTTCAATAAGTGGTGCTGGGAAAAGTGGACAGGTACATGTAAAAGTATGAAATTAGAACACTCCCTGACACCATGCACAAAAATAAACTCCAAATGGATTAAAGACCTAAGTGTAAGGCCAGACACTATCAAACTCTTAGAGGAAAACATAGGCAGAACACTCTATGACATACATCACAGCAAGATTCTTTTTGACCCAGCTCCCAGAGAAATGGAAATAAGAACACAAATAAACAAATGGGACCTAATGAAACTTAAAAGCTTTTGCACAGCAAAGGAAACCATAAACAAGACCAAAAGACAACCCTTAGAATGGGAGAAAATATTTGCAAATGAAGCAACTGACAAAGGATTAATCTCCAAGATTTACAAGCAGCTCATGCAGCTCAATAACAAAAAAACGAACAACCCAATCCAAAAATGGGCAGAAGACCTAAATAGACATTTCTCCAAAGAAGATATACAGATGGCCTACAGACACATGAAAGAATGCTCAACATCATTAATCATTAGAGAAATGCAAATCAAAACTACAATGAGATATCATCTCACACCGGTCAGAATGGCCATCATCAAAAAATCTAGAAACAATAAATGCTGGAGAGGGTGTGGAGGAAAGGGAACACTCTTGCACTGTTGGTGGGAATGTAAATTGATACAGCCACTATGGAGAACAGTATGGAGGTTCCTTAAAAAACTACAAATAGAACTACCATACGACCCAGCAATCCCACTACTGGGCATATACCCTGAGAAAACCATAGGTCAAAAAGTGTCATGTACCACAATGTTCATTGCAGCTCTATTTACAATAGCCAGGACCTGGAAGCAACCTAAATGTCCATCGACAGATGAATGGATAAAGAAGATGTGGCACATATATACAATGGAATATTACTCAGCCATAAAAAGAAATGAAATGGAGGTATTTGTAATGAGGTGGATGGAGTTAGAGTCTGTCATACAGAGTGAAGTAAGTCAGAAAGAGAAAAACAAATACAGTATGCTAACACATATATACGGAATCTAAGGAAAAAAAAAAAAAGGCCATGAAGAACCTAGTGGCAAGACGGGAATAAAGACACAGACCTACTAGAGAATGGACTTGAGGATATGGGGAGGGGGTGGGGTGAGATGTGACAGGGTAAGAGACTGTCATGGACATATATACACTACCAAATGTAAAATAGATAGCTAGTGGGAAGCAGCCGCATAGCACAGGGAGATCAGCTCCGTGCTTTGTGACCACCTAGAGGGGTGGGATGGGGAGGGTGGGAGGGAGGGAGATGCAAGAGGGAAGACAAATGGGAACATATTGTATATGTATAACTGATTCACTTTGTTATAAAGCAGAAGCTAACACACTATTGTAAGGCAATTATACTTCAATAAAGATGTTTAAAAAAAAATAAAAAATAAAATAAAAAATACTAAATATAAAAAAGTAATAAAAAAATAAAGAAAGAGAGAAAGAGCAACCAAAGCAATCAACATATCCACCAATGATAAGAACTGCTAAAAAACCATACAAAGTAAAAACAAAACAAAACAAAACAAAACAAAGGCACAGAAAGAATCCTATGACAAATTTTAAAAACAAAGCTATACAGACAAAAGCACACAAAGAATCACACACATGCACTGTCACAGAAAGAGAAAAAGGAAAAAGAATCATATATATATAAAAGGAAGGGTGCCATCAAATCATTAAACAAATCTACCAATGATAATAAGCTCTAAATACTAAACTGAGATAAACATAAAACCAGAAACAAATTAGGTGCAGAAAGCAAACTCCAAGTCTACAGTTGCTCCCACAGTCCACTGCCTCAATTTTGGGATGATTCGTTGTCTATTCATGTATTCCACAAATGCAGGGTGCATCAAGTTGACTGTGGAGATTTAATCTGCTGCTCCTGAGGCTGCATGGAGAAATTTCCTTTTCTCTTCGTTGTTCGCACAGCTCCTGGTGTTCAGCTTTGGATTTGGCCCCGCCTCTGCGGGTCCACCTCTGTAGGTTGCCTGAGGGCATCTGTTCCCTGCCCAGACAGGACTGGGTTAAAGTAGCAGCTGATTAGGGGGCTCTGGTTCACTCAGGCCGAGGGGAATGAGGGGTAATGAATGTGGGCCGAGCCTGTGGTGGTAGAGGCCAGTGTGACTTTGCAACAGCTTGAGGTACACTGTGTGTTCTCCTGGGGAAGTAGTCCCTGGATTATGGGACCCTGGCCATGGAAGGCTGCACAGGCTCCTGGGAGGGGAGTTGTGGATAGTGTCCTGTGCTTGCACACAGGCTTCTTGGTGGCTGCATTAGCAGCCTTAGCATTTCATGCCCGTCTCTGGTGTCTGCCCTGATAGCCGCAGCTCACACCCACTTCTGGAACTTGTTTAGGTGGTGCTCTGAATCCCCTCTCCTTGCACACCCTGAAATGGTCTCTTGCCTCTTAGGCAGTTCCAAACTTTTTCCCGGACTCCCTCCCAGCTAGCTGTGGTGCACTAGCCCCCTCCAGGCTGTGTTCACACAGCCAACTCCAGTCCTCTCCCTGGGATTTGACCTCCGAAGCCCGAGCCTCAGCTCCCAGTCCCCACCCGCCCCAGCGGGTGAGCAGACAAGCCTCTCAGGCTGGTGAGTGCTGGTCAGCACCGATTCTCTGTGCAGGAACCTCTCCTTTTTGCCTTCTGCACCCCTGCTGCTGTGCTCTCCTCTGTGGCTCCAAAGCTTCTCCCCTGCCACCCCTGGTCTCCACCAGTGAAGCTGCTTCCTAGTGTGTGGAAACTTTTCTTCCTTCGTAGCTCCCTCCCAGAGGTGCAGGTCCCATCCCTATTCTTTTTTTTTTCTGTTTTTCTCTTTGGCACTACGCAGGTAAGTGGTGTGTTTCTTGCCTTTTGAGAAGTCTGACGTCTTCTGCCAGCATTCAGTAGGTGTTCTGTAGGAGTTGATCTCCCTGTCTTACTCATCCGCCATCTTGAAGGCCCCCCCATTTCTTGTCTTTATATAATACCCATTCTAACAGATGTAGGGTGATATCTCATTTTGGATTTGATTTGCATTTCCTTGATGATTAGTAATGTTGAACATTGTTTCACATATCTATTAGCTATCTGTATGTCTTTTTTGGAAAAAAATTCCTATTCAGACCTGCTGCCCATTTTTTAAAAATAGATTGTTGTATTGCTCTTGAGTTGTATGAGATCTTTATATATTTAGATATTAACCCTTTTTCAGATATATAATTTGCAAATATTTTCTCCCATTTTGTAGGTTGCCTTTTCATTTTGTTAATAGTTTCCTTTGCCATGCAGAAGCTTTCTAGTTTGATGTAGTCCCATTTGTTTATTTTTGCTCTTAATGCTTCTGCATTTGAAGTCAGACATAAAAAATCACCACCAGGAGCTCACCACCTGTTTTCTTATAGTAGCTTTATGGTTTCAAGTCTTACATTCAGTTCTTATGTCTAAGTCTTTAATCCATTTTGAGTTAATTTTTGTGTATGGTATAAGACAATGATCAATTATTGTTCTTTTGTATGTGGCTTCCAATTTCTCCGAACATTATTTATTGAAGAGACTGTCTTTTCCCAATTGTATATTTATGGCACTTTTGTCATAAATTAATTGACCATATATGTGTGGGTTTAGTTCTGGGCTCTTGGTTATTTTCCATTGATCTATGTTTATATTTTTATGCCAATACCATAATCTATTGATTACTAAAACTTTGTAATAAAATTTTAAGTCAGTGAGTGTGATGCCTTCATCTTTGTTCTTTTTTCAATATGTTTTTTGTTTATTCTTTTGTGGTTTCATAAAAATTTTATGATTCTTCTAGTACTGTGAAAAATGACTGGTATTTTATTTTTTTATTTTTATTTTTTTAAATTTATTTATTTATATTTATTTTTGGCTGTGTTGGGTCTTCGTTTCTGTGTGAGGGCTTTCTCCAGTTGCGGCGAGCGGGGGCCACTCTTCATCGCGGTGTGCGGGCCTCTCTCTGTCGCGGCCTCTCTTGTTGCAGAGCACAGGCTCCAGACGCGCAGGCTCAGTAGTTGTGGCTCACAGGCTTAGTTGCTCCGCGGCATGTGGGATCTTCCCAGACCAGGGCTCGAACCCGTGTCCCCAGCATTGGCAGGCAGATTCTTAACCACTGCGCCACCAGGGAAGCCCTACTGGTATTTTAATATGATTGCATTGAATCTGTGTATTTCTTTGGATAGTATAGATATTTTAACAATATTAATCCTTACAATCAATAATCATGGTATATATTTCCATTTATTTTTATCATCTTCAATTTACTTCATCAATGTCATAGTATTGAGTGTACATGTTTTTACCACCTTGGTTCAATTTATTCCTATGTATTTCATCATTTTTGATGCAATTGTAAAGATGATATTTTTAATTAATTTCTCTTTCTGATAATTTGTTACTAATGTATAGAAACACAAGAGATTTTGTATATTGATTTTGTATGTTGCAACTTTACTGAATTCATTTAATAGTTCTGTCAGATTTTTTGGTGGCATCTTTATGGTTTTTTATATATAATATAATCTCATCTTCAAATAGTGACAATTTTACTTCTTCCTTTCCCATTGGGATACCTTTTGTGTATATTTCTTGCCTAATTGCTGTGGCTAGAACTTCCACTACTATGTTGAATGAAAGTGGCAACAATGGGCATCTATATCTTAAATATTTTTTTAAATTAATTTTTATTGGAGTATAGTTGCTTTACAATGCTGTGTTAGTTTCTGCTGTACAACAAAGTGAATCAGGTCTACGTATACATAGACCTCTTTTTGGATTTCCTTTTTGGAAATCCTCTTTTTGGATTTCCTTCTAATTTAGGTCACCACAGAGCATTGAGTAGACTTTCCTGTGCTATACAGTAGGTTGTCATTGGTTATCTATTTATTATATAGTAGTGTATATATGTCAAACCCAATCTCCCAATTCATCACACCCCACTTCCCACCTTGGTATCTGTAAGTTTATTCTCTCCATCAGTCCCTATTTCTGCTTTGCAAATAAGTTCATCTGTATCATTTTTTTCTAGATTCCACATAAAGCCATATTATATGATATTTGTTTTCCTCTTTCTGACTTACTTCACTTTGTATGACAGTCTCTAGGTCCATCCATGTCTCTGCAAATGTCACAATTTCATTCCTTTTTTTGGCTAATATCCCATGGTATATACGTGCCACATCTTTATCCATTGATCTGTGGATGGACACTTAGGTTGCTTCCATGTCCTGCTATTGTAAATAGTCCTGCAATGAACATTGTGGTCCATGTCTCTTTTTGAATTATGGTTTTCTCAGAGTATATGACCAGTAGTGAGATTGCTGGGTCATATGGTAGTTCTATTTTTAGTTTTTTAAGGAACCTCCATACTGTTCTCCATAGTGGCTGTATCAATTTACATTCCCACCAACAGTGCAAGAGGGTTCCCTTTTCTCTACGCCGTCTCTAGCATTTATTGTCTGTAGATTTTTTGGTGATGGCCATTCTGACCGGTGCGAGGTGATACCTCACTGTAGTTTTGATTTGTATTTCTCTAATGATTACTGATGTTGAGCAGCGTTTCATGTGTTTGTTGGCATTCTGTATATCTTCTTTGAAGAAATGTCTACTTAGGTCTTCTGCCCATTTTTGGATTGGGTTGTTTGTTTTTTTTTATACTGAGCTGCATGAGGTGTTTGTATATTTCAGAAATTAATCCTTTTTCAGTTGCTTCATTGACAAATATTTTCTCACAGTCTGAGGGTTGCCTTTTCGTCTTGTTTATGGTTTCCTTTGCAGTGCAAAAGCTTTTAAGTTTAATTAGACCCCATTGGTTTATTTCTGTTTTTATAACCATTTCCCAAGGAGGTCGGTCAAAAAGGATCTTGCTATGATTTATATCATACAGTGCTCTTTTTTTTTCCTCTAAGAGTTTTATAGTGTCTGGCCTTACATTTAGGTCTTTAATCCATTCTGAGTTTATTTTTGTGTACAGTGCTAGGGAGTGTACTAATTTCATTCTTTTACCTGTAGCTGTCCAGTTTTCCCAACCTAATATATTGAAGAAGTTGTCTTTTCTACATTTTATATTCTTGCCTACTTTATTAAAGATCAGGTGACCATATGTGCGTGGGTTTATCTCTGGGCTTTCTATCCTGTTCCATTGATCTATATTTCTGTTTTTGTGCCAGTACCATACAGTCTTGATTAATGTACTTTGTAGTATAGTCTGAAGTCCAGGAGCCTGATTCCTGCAGCTCTGTTTTGCTTTCTCAAGGTTGCTTTGGCTATTCGGAGTCTTTTGTGTTTCCATACAAATTCTGAAATTTTTTGTTGTAGTTCTGTGAAAATGCCATTCTTAGTTTGAAAGGGATTGCATTGAATCCTTAGATTGCTTTTGGTAGTAGAGTCATTTTCACAATGTTGATTCTTCCAATCCAAGAACATGGTATATCTCTCCATCAATTTGTGTCATCTTTAATTTCTTACATCAGTGTCTTATAGTTTTCTGCATAGAGGTCTTTTGTCTCCTTAGGTAGGTTTATTCCTAGTTATTTTATTCTTTAGGTTGCAATGGTAAATGGGAGTGTTTCATCAATTTCTCTTTCATATTTTTCATCATTCGTGTATAGGAATGCAAGAGATTTCTGTGCATTAATATTGTATCCTGCTACTTTACCAAATTCATTGATTAGTGCTAGTAGTTTTCTGGTAGCATCTTTAGGATTCTCTCTCTATAGTATCATATCATCTGCAAACAGTAACAGTTTTACTTCTTTTCCAATTTGTATTCCTTTTACTTCTTTTTCTTCTCTGATTGCTGTGGCTAAAACTTCCAAAACTATGCTTAATTATAGTGATGAGAGTAGGCCATCTTGTCTTGTTCCTGATATTAGTGGGAACGGTTTCAGTTTTTCACCATTGAGAACGAAGTTGGCTGTGGGTTTGTCATATATGGACTTTATTATGTTGAGGTAAGTTCCCTCTGTGCCTAGGTTCTGGAGGCTTTTTATTGTAAACGGGTGTTGAATTTTCTTGAAAGCTTTTTCTGCATCTATTGAGCTGATTGTATGGTTTTTCCCCTTGAATTTGTTAATATGGTTTATCACATTGATTGATTTGAATATATTGAAGAATCCTTGCATTCCTGAGATAAACCCCACTTGTTCATGGTGTCTGATCCTTTTATTGTGCTGTTGGACTCTGTTTGCTGTTTTGTTGGGGATTTTTGCATCTATGTTCATCAGTGATATTGGCCTGTAGTTTTCTTTTTTTGTGACATCTTTATCTGGTTTTGGTATCAAGGTGATGGTGGCCTCGTAGAATGAGTTTGGGAGTGTTCTTCCCTCTGCTATATTTTGGAAGACTTTGAGAAGGATAGGTGTTAACTCTTCTCTAAATATTTGATAGAGTTCTCCTGTAAAGCCATCTTTCATGGGCTTCTGTTTATTGGAAAATTTTATTTTTTTAAAATCTTTATTGGACTATAATTGCTTTACAATGGTGTGTTAGTTTCTGCTTTATAACAAAGTGAATCAGTTATACATATACATATGTTCCCATATCTCTTCCCTCTTGCATCTCCCTCCCTCCCACCCTCCTTATCCCACCCCTCTAGGTGGGCACAAAGCACTGAGCTGATCCCCCTGTGCTATGCAGCTGCTTCCCATTAGCTATCTATTTTATGTTTGGTAGTGTATATATGTCCATGCCACTCTCTCACTTTGTCACAGCTTCCCCTTTCCCCCTCCCCATATCCTCAAGTCCATTCTCTAGTAGGTCTGTGTCTTTATTTCCGTCTTACCACTAGGTTCTTCATGACCTTTTTTTTCCCCTTAGACTCCATATATATGTGTTAGCATACTGTATTTGTTTTTCTCGTTCTGACTTACTTCACTCTGTATGACAGACTCTAACTCCATCCACCCCACTGCAAATAACTCACTTTCGTTTTTTTTATGGCTGAGTAATATTCCGTTGTATATATGTGCCACATCTTCTTTATCCATTCATCCGATGATGGACACTTAGGTTGCTTCCACGTCCTGGCTATTGTAAATAGAGCTGCAATGAACATTTTGGTACATGACTCTTTTTGAATTATGGTTTTCTCAGGGTATATGCCCAGTAGTGGGACTGCAGGGTCGTATGGTAGCTCTATTTTTAGTTTTTTAAGGAACCTCCATACTGTTTTCCATAGTGGCTGTATCAATTTACATTCCCACCAACAGTGCAAGAGGGTTCCCTTTTCTCCACACCCTCTCCAGCATTTATTGTTTCTAGATTTTTTGATGATGGCCATTCTGACTGGTGTGACATGATATGTCATTGTAGTTTTGATTTGCATTTCTCTAATGATTAATGATATTGAGCATTCTTTCATGTGTTTGTTGGCAATCTGTATATCTTCTTTGGAGAAATGTCTATTTAGGTCTTCTGCCCATTTCTGGATTGGGTTGGCTTTTTTTTTGATATTGAGCTGCATGAGCTGCTTGTAAATTTTGGACATTAATCCTTTGTCAGTTGCTTCGTTTGCAAATATTTTCTCCCATTCTGAGGGGTCTCTTTTGGTCTTGTTTATGGTTTCCTTTGCTGTACAAAAGCTTTTAAGTTTCATTAGGTCCCATTTGTTTATTTCTGTTTTTCTTTCCATTTCTCTAGGAGGTGGGTCAAAAAGGATCTTGCTGTGATTTATGTCATACAGTGTTCTGCCTATGTTTTCCTCTAAGAGCTTGATAGTGTCTGGCCTTACATTTAGGTCTTTAATCCATTTTGAGTTTATTTTTGTGAAGGGTGTTAGGGAGTGTTCTAATTTCATACTTTTACATGTACCTGTCCAGTTTTCCCAGCACCACTTATTGAAGAGGCTGTCTTTTCTCCACTGTATATGCTTGCCTCCTTTATCAAAGATAAGTTGACCATATGTGCATGGGTTTATCTTTGTCCTTCCTATCCTGTTCCTTTGATCTATATTTCTGTTTTTGTGCCAGTACCATGCAATCTTGATTACTGTAGCTTTGTAATATAGTCTGAAGTCAGGGAGCCTGATTCCTCCAGCTCCATTTTTCGTTCTCAAGATTGCTTTGGCTATTCGGGGTCTTTTGTGTTTCCATACAAATTGTGAAATTTTTTGTTCCAGTTCTGTGAAAAATGCCAGTGGTAGTTTGATAGGGATTGCATTGAATCTGTAGATTGCATTGGGTAGTAGAGTCATTTTCACAATGTTGATTCTTCCAATCCAAGAACATGGTATACCTCTCGACCTATTTGTATCATCTTTAATTTCTTTCATCAGTGTCTTATAATTTTCTGCATACAGGTTTTTTGTCTCCTTAGGTATGTTTATTCCTAGATATTTTGTTCTTTTTAATCACAGTTTCCATTTCAGTGCTTGTGATTGGTCTGTTTATATTTTGTATTTCTTCCTGATTCAGTCCTGGAAGGTTGTGCTTTTCTAAGAATTTGTCCATTTCTTCCAGGTTTTCCATTTTATTATCATATAGTTGTTTGTAGTAATCTCTCATGATCCTTTGTATTTCTGCAGGGTCAGTTGTTCCCTCTCCCTTTTCATTTCAATTCTTTTGATTTGAGTCTTCTCCCTTTTTTTTCTTGATGAGTCTGGCTAATGTTTTTTTCAATTTTGTTTAACTTCTTAAAGGACCAGCTTTTAGTTTTATGGATCTTTACTATTGTTTCCTTCATTTGTTCTCATTTATTTCTGATCTGATCTTTATAATTTCTTTCCTTCTGCTAACTTTGGGGTTTTTTTTGTTTGTTTTTCTTTCTCTACCTGCTTTAGGTGTAAGGTTCGGTGGTTTATTTGAAATGTTTCTTGTTTCTTGATTTAGGATTGTATTGCTATGAACTTCCCTCTTATAAACTGCTTTTGCTGCATCCCATAGGTTTTGGGTCGTCATGTTTTCATTGTCATTTGTTTCTAGGTATTTTTTGATTTCCTCTTTGATTTCTTCAGTGATCTCTTGGTTATTTAGTAGTGTATTGTTTAGCCTCCATGTGTTTGTAATTTTTACAGATGTTTTTTCCTGTAATTGATATTTAGTCTCATAGCACTGTGGTCGGGAAAGATACTTGATATGATTTCAAGTTTCTTAAACTTACCAAGTCTTGTTTTGTGACCCAAGATATGATCTATCCTGGAGAATGTTCCATGAGCAATTGAGAAGAAAGTGTATTTTGTTAATTTTGGATGGAATGTTCTATAAATATCAATTAAGTCCATCTTGTTTAATGTATCATTTCAAGTTTGTTTTGCCTTATTTATTTTCATATTGGATGATCTGTCCATTGGTGAAAGTGCGATGTTAAAGTCCCCCATATTATTGTGTTACTGTCGATTTCCCCTTTTATGGCTGTTAGCACTTGCTTTATGTATTGAGGTGCTCCTCTGTTGGGTGCATAAATATTTACAATTGTTATATCATCTTCTTGGATTGATCCCTTTATCATTATGTAGTGTCTTTCTTTGCCTCTTGTAGTAGTCTTTATTTTAAAGACTATTTTATCTGATATGAGAATTGCTACTCCAGCTTTCTTCTGATTTCCGTTTGCATGGAATATCTTTTTCCACCCCTTCACTTTCAATCTGTATGTGTCCCTAGGTCTGAAGTGGGTCTCTTGTAAACAGCATATATATGCGTCTTGTTTTTGTATCCATTCAGCCAGTCTATGTCTTTGGTTGGAACATTTAATCCATTGAAATTTAAGGTAGTTATCAATATGTTTGTTCCTATTACCCTTTTCTTAATTGTTTTGTGTGTGTTATTGTAGGTCTTTTCTTTCTCTTGTGTTTCCTGCCTAGAGAAGTTCCTTTTGCATTGGTTGTGAAGCTGGGTTTGTGGTGCTGAATTCTCTTAGCTTTTGCTTATCAGTAAAGATTTTAATTTCTCTGTCGAATCCGAAAGAGATCCTTGCTGGGTAGAGTAATCTTGGTTGTAGGTTTTTCCCTTTCTTCATTTTAAATATGTCCAGCCACTCCCTTCTGGCTTGCAGAGTTTCTGCTGAAAGATCAGCTGTTAACCTTATGGGGGTTCCCTTGTATGTTATTTGTTACTTTTTCCTTGCTGCTTTTCATATTTTTCTTTGTTTTTAATTTTTGACAGTTTGATTAATATGCATCTTGGCGTGTGTCTCCTTGGATTTATCATGTAATGGGCTGTCTGCACTTCCTGTACTTTACTATTTCCTTTTCCATATTAGGGAAAATTTCAACTGTAATCTCTTCAAATATTTTCTCAGTCCCATTTTTTTTCCTCTTCTTCTGGGACCCCTATAATTTTAATGTTGGTGCATTTAATGTTTTTCCAGAGGTTTCTGAGAGTGTCCTCAATTATTTTCATTCTTGTTTCTTTATTGTGCTCTTCAGTAGTTATTTCCACTCTTCATGTTCCTGTTCACTTAACCTTTCATCTGTGTCAGTTATTCTGCTATTGATTCCCTCTAGAGAATTTTTAATTTCATTTATTGTGTTGTTCGTCAGTGTTTGTTTTCTCTTTAGTTCTTCTAGGTCGTTGTTATACATTTCTTCTATTTTCTCCATTCTTTTTCCAAGATTTTGGATCAACTTTACCACGATTACTCAGAATTCTTTTTCAAGTAGACTGCCTATTTCCTCTTCATTTGTTTGGTCTGGTGGGTTTTTACCTGCTCCTTCATCTCCTGCATTTCTCTGTCTTCTCATTTTGCTTAACTTACTGTGTTTGAGGTCTCCTTTTCACAGGTAGCATGTTCGTAGTTCCCTTTGTTTTTGGTGTCTGCCCCCAGTGGGTAAGGTTGGTTCAGTGTGCTGTGTAGGCTTCCTGGTGGAGGGAACTGGTGCCTGTGTTCTGGTGGATGAGGCTCGATGTTGTATTTCAGGTGGGCAGGACCATGTCCAGTGGTGTGTTTTGGCGTGTCTGTGAACTTGTTATTATTTTAGGCAGTCTTTGTGTTAATGGGTGAGGTTGTGTTCCTTTGCTGCTATTTGTTTGGCATAGGTTGTCCAGCACTGTAGCTTGCTGGTCATTGAGTGAAGCTGGGTCTTAGTGTTGAGATGGAGATCTCTGGGAGAGCTGGCCATTTGATATTACGTGTGGCCAGGAAGTCTCTGGTGGACCAATATCCTGAACTCAGCTGTCCCACCTCAGAGGCTCAGGTCTGACACCTGGCCAGAGCACCAAGACCCTCTCTCTCCAGGGACATTAACTCCTCTGTGCTTCTGGATTGTGTACTGAGCTGTACATGTACATGTACAGGGTTACCAAATCTCTACCTCTGCAGGAAATCGCAGAGCAGTAGATGAGTGGTTTGCATCACAATCTGCATGAAGCACTGCCATGTTGGATATGCATGTGTTGGTGATAGCCCACAAATTTCTGGTTGCCTCAGCAGCAGCTTTTCTTTTCCTTAATGTAAGTCTAGTTTCACTTGCTCATGAGATGCTGTGTGCAGAGACCTTGAACCCAGCACTTCAGACCACTGTCCCCGGTGCAAAACAGCTACGCCTAACATTTCAACTTGGGGGACAGTGTGCAGAAGCTGGTTTTGGTATCAGGGTCATGGTAACCTTGTAGAATGAGTTTGCTTGTTTTATTTCCTCTGCATTTTTTTGGAATAGTTTCAGAAGGATATGTGTTATGTCTTCTCTAAATGTTTGATAGAAGTCACCTGTGAAACTTTCTGGTCCTGGACTTTTGTTGGTTGGGAATTTTTAAATCACAGTTTCAATTTCTGTACTTGTGATTGGTTTGTTCATATATTCTATTTCTTCCTGGTTCAGTCTTGGGAGATTGTAACTTTGTAATAATTTGTCCATTTCTTCTAGGTTGTTCATTTTATTGTCATATAATTGCTTGCAGTAATCTCTTATGATCCATTGTATTTCTGAGATGTCTGTTGTAACTTCTTCTGTTTCATTTCTAATTTCATTCATTTGACTCCTCTTCGTCTTTTTTCTTGATGAGTCTGGCTAAAGAATAATCAAGTTTGTTTACTTTCTTAAAGAACCAGGCTTTAGTTTCATTGATCTTTGTTATTTACATCTCTCTTTCATTTAATTCTGCTCTGATAGTTATGATTTTTTTTCCTTCTACTAACTTTGTTTTTTGTTTGTTCTTCTATCTCTATTTGCTTTGTATGTAAGGATAGGTTTTTCATTTGAGATTTTTCTTATTTCCTGAGGTAAGATTGTATTGCTATAAACTTCCCTCTTAGATCTGCTTTTGCTGTGTCCCATAAGTTTTGGATTATTGTGCTTTCTTTTTCATTTGTCTTTTGGTATTTTTTGATTTCCTCTTTGATTTCTTCAGTTATCTATTGGTTGATTAGTAGTACATTGTATAGTTTCCACGTGTTTGGGCTTTTTTTTACTTTTTTTTTTCTTGTAGCTGATTTCTCATATCATAGCGTTGTGATCAGAAAAGATGTTTGGCATGATTTCAGTTTTCTTAAATTTACCAAGGCTCACTTTGTGGCCCAGCATGTGATTAATCCTGGCGAGTGTTCCATATGCACTTGAGAAGCACGTGTATTCTGCTGCTTTTGGATGGAATGCTCTGTAAATATCATTTAAGTCCATCTGGTCTAATGTGTCATTTAAGGACTGTGTTTCCTATTTGATTTTCTATCTGGATGATCTGTCCATTGACAAAAGGGGGGGCAGTGTTAAATTTCCCCATTATTATTGTGTTACTCTCAATTTCTCCTTTTATGGCTGTTAGTATTTGTGTTATAAATTGAGGTGCTCCTATGTTGAGTACATAAATATTTACAACTGTTATATCTTCTTTTTGGGTTGATCCCTTGATCATTATGTAGTGTCAGTCTTTGTCTCCTGTAACAGTCTTTATTTTAAAGTCCATTTTGTTTGATATGAGTATTTCTACTCCAGCTTTCTTTTGACTTCCATTTGTGTGGAATACATTATTCCATTCCCTCACTTTGTTTGTATGTGTCACTAGGTCTGAAGTGGGTCTTTTGTAGATAGCATATATATGGGTCTTGTTGTTGTATCCATTGACCTAGTCTATGTCTTTTGGTTGTAGCAATTAATCCATTTACATTTCAGGTAATTATCAATATGTATGTTCCTATTGCCATTTTATAAATTGTTTTTAGTTTGTTTTTGTAGGTCTTTTTTCTACCTTTCCTCTTTTGTTTTCTTCTCTTGTGGTTTGATGATCATCTTTAGTGTTGTGTTTGGGTTGCTTTTTCTTTTTTGTGTGTGTATCTATTGTACTTTTTGCATTTGCTGTTCCATGAGGTTTTGATATAGCAGTCTATATATGTACAATGTTGTTTTAAGTTGCTGGTCTCTTTCCAGCCTAGAGAAGTTTCTTTAGCATTTGTTACAAAGGTGGTCTGTTGGTGCTGAATTCTCTTAGCTTTTGCTTGCCTGTAATACTTTTGATTTCTCTGCCAAATCTGAATGAAAGCCTTGCTGGGTAGAGTATTCTCGGTTGTAGGTTTTTCCCTTTCATCACTTTAAATATATCATGCCAATCTGTACTGGCCTGCAGAGTGTCTGCTGAGAAGTCAGCAGATAACGTTATGGGAGTTCCCTTGTATTTTATTTGTTGCTGTTCCCTTGCTGCTTTAATATTTTTTCTTTGTGTTTAATTTTTGTTAGTTTGATTAATATGTGTCTTGGCATGTTTCTCCTTGGATTTATTCTGTGTGGGACTCTCTGTGCTTCCTGGACTTGACTGATTATTTCCTTTCCCATGTTGGGGAAGTTTTCAACTATAATCTCTTCAAATATTTTCTCAGGCCCTTTCTCTCTCTCTTCTCCTTCTGAGACCCCTGTAATGTGAATGTTTGTGTGTTTAATGTTGTCCCAGAGGTCTCTGATACTGTCCTGATTTATTTTCATTCTTTATTGTTTATTCTGTTTTCTGGCAGCGATTTCCATCTTCCAGGTAACTTATCCGTTCTTCTGCCTCACTTATTCTGCTATTGATTCCTTCTAGTGTATTCTTCATTTCAGTTTTTTGCTTCATCACTGTTTGTTTGTTGTTTAGTTCTTCTAGGTCTTTGTTAAAATTTCTTGTATCTTCTTGATCCTTGCCTCCATTTTTTTCCCCAGATCTTGGATCATCTTCACTAATATTATTCTGAATTCTTTTCCTGATAGGTTGGCTATCTCCACTTTACTTAGTTGTTCTTCTGGGGTTTCATCTTGTTCCTTCATCTGGGATATATTCCTCTGCTGTCTAATTTTAACTAACTTTCTGTGATTGCAGTTTCTCTTCCACAGGCTGCAGGATTGTAGTTCTTTTGGTGAATGAGGCTGTCTAAGAGGCTTGTACAGGCTTCCTAATGGAAGGGGTTGATTCCTGCCCAGTGGTGGTTGGAGCTGGATCTTGTCCATCTGGTGGGCCGGGCTGTGCTCAGGGAGACTGTAATACACTTGTCTGCTGATGGGTGGCCTGTGTTCCCATGCTGTTGGTTGTTTGGCCTCAGGTGACCCAGCACTGCAAACTACAGGCTGGTGGGTGTGTCTAATGGCGGCCTCAGGGATGGCTTACACCAATGGGTACTTCCAGAACTGCTGTTGCCTGTGTTTTTGTCCCTGCAGTGAGCCACAGCTGCCCCCACCTCTGCAGGAGACCCTCCAATACTAGCAGGTAGGTCTGAACAAGTCTTTTATGGGGTCACTGCTTTTTTTCCCTGGGTCCTGGTGCACACAAGACTTTGTGTATACCCTCCAAGAGTAGAGTTTCTGTTTCCCGCAGTCCTGTAGAAATTCTGTGATCAAACACCACTGGCCTTCAATGCCAGATTCTCTGAGGACTCCTCTTCCCATTGCCAAACCCCCAGGCTGAAAAGCCTTACGTGGGGCTCAGAACTTTCTCTCCTGTGGGATACCTTCTGTGGTATAATTGTTTTCCAGTTTGTGGGCTGCCCACCCAGTTGGTATGGGATATGATTTTATCTTGATTGCATTCCTCCTACCATCTCATTGTGGGTTCTTCTTTGCCTTTGGATGTAGACTATCTTTCTTGGTAAGTTCAGGCATTTTGTTGTTGATGGTCATTCAGCAGTTAGTTGTGATTTTGGCGTTTTCATTGGAAAGGGTTGAGCACACGCCTTCTATTCTTCCATCTTGAGCTAATCTCTGGGTAGAATATTCTCAGTGGAGGTTTTTCCCTTTCGTCACTTTAAAGATATTATGCCACTCCCTTAAGGCCTGAAGTTTCTGCTGAAAAAAAATCAGCTGAGAGACTTAGGGGAGTTCCCTTTTATGTTATTTGTTGCTTTTCCCTTGTTGCTTTTAATGTTTTCTTTTTATCTTTAATTTTTTGTCAATTCGATTAATATGTGTCTTGGCATATTCCTCCTTGAGTTAATCCTGTATGGAACTCTCTGTGCTTCCTGGACTTGCGTGACTGTTTACTTTCCCATGTTAGGAAACTTTTCAGCTAATATCTATTCATATCAGCCCCTTTCTTTCTCTCTTTACCTTCTGAGACCTCTATCATGAAAATGTTAATGTGTTTGGTGTTGTTCCAGAGGTCCCTTAAACTGTCCTCATTTCTTTTCATTCTTTTTTTCTTTTTATTCTGTTCCATGGCAGTGATTTTCACCAATCTGTCTTCCAGCTCACTGATCCATTTTTCTGCATAATTTATTCTGCTATTGATTCCTTCAATAGCAGAATAAATAGTTTATTTTTCATTTCAGTTATTGTGTTCTTCAACTCTGTTTGGTTGTTCTTTACTTTTTCTCTTTTTTAAAAAAACAATTTTTGTAACTTCTCTCTCTGCATTCATTCTTTTCCTGAGTTCTTGGATCATACTTATGATCATTACTCTGAACTCTTTCTTGGATAGATTCCCTATCTCCACTTCACTTAGTTGTTCTTCTGGGGTTTAATCTTGTTCTGTCTTCTGGAACATCCTTTGCCTCTCATTTTGTCTAAATTTCTGTGTCTGCAGACTCCACTCTGCAGGCTTCAGGATCATATTTTTCTTGCTACTGTTGTCTGCCCCCTGGTGGGTGAGGCTGGTCTAGAGGTTTGTGCAGGCTTCCTGGTGGGAGAGACCATTGCTTGCCCACCAGTGGATGGAGCTGGCTCTTGGCCCTCTGGCTGGCAGGGTCATGTCAAAGGACATGCCTAGAGGTGGCTCTGGGCTCAGGAATTCTTTAGGCAGCCTGTCTGCTGATCGGTGGGTCTGTGCTCCTGCCCTGTTGCTTGTTTGGCCTGAGGCATCCCAGCACTGGTGCCTACAAACTGGTGGGTGGGGCCACGTCTTGGTCCTAGTGACTGAAGCAAGATGTCAGCCTCCAGTGAGAATTCATGCAGATGGATACTCCCCAATATTTCCACCATCAGTGTCTATGTCCCCACGGTGAGCCACAGCTTCCCCCTGTTTCCCCAGGAGACACTTCATGACCAGCAGATAGGTCTGGCCCTGGTTCCTGAGAAGTTACTGCCTTTGCCCTGGGTCCTGGTGCATGCAAGATGTTGTGTGCACTCTTTAAGTGTGGATTGTCTGTTTCCCCCAGTCTTGTGGAAGTTCTGCATTTAAGCCCCACTGGCCTTCAAAGAGAAATTACCTGGGGGTTCCCCTTACTGATGTCGGATCCCCAGGATGGGAACCTGACGTGGGTCTCAGAGCTTTCACTCCTGTGGGAGCAATTCTGTGATATAATTATTCTCCAGTTTGTGTGTCACCCACCAGGGGAGTATTGGATTTGATTGTATTGTGTTTGCACACTTCCTACCGTCTTGTGGTTTCTTCTTTATGTCTTTGGATGTAGAATATCTATTTTGGTAGATTTCAGTCTTTTTTATTGATGTTTATTCAGCAATTAGTTGTGATTTTGGTGTGCCCATGAGAGGAGGTCAGCTGAAGCTCCTTCTACTCTACCATCTTGTCTCTCTCTGTTTTATCTGCATACTTTAAAAACTGCTGCCTGAGGGTCTGGCTTTCAATCAGTCTGAAACTAGGTGCTAAATAAAATTCCTCCCCTTGGAATACTGACAGATCTTGGCACACCCTCAACAAGAGGACCATATACGTATAAATCAGGTGATATAGACAACCACCCAGAATTGAGAAACTTAGAGCTAGGGCAGTTTTGAATGATCAGTATCATCACCTACACAGGCTGCTCCGTCATGCATGAAAGAGGTAGCAGTTTTGCCTAATACATAGAAACAAACACAGAGAGCCAAGCCAAATGAGGGAAAAGAGAAATATGTTTCAAAGGAAATAACACAACAACACCTCAGAAAATACCCTACAGATATGAGGATAAGTAATCCATGTGATTAAAAATTCCATGCAATGATCATAAAGATGCTCACTGAAATCAGTTGAATAGATAAACCCAGAGAGAACTTCAAATAAGAGTTAAAATATATAAGTAAGTACCAATCCGAGCTGAAAAATACAATAACTGAAATGAAGAATACACTAGAGGGAATCAACAACAGATTAGATGATACAGAATGGATCGGTGATCTGGAAGACAGGATAGTGAAAATCTTCTGATCAGAAAAGCAAAAACACAAAAAATTAAATAAGTGAGATAGTTTAAGAAAATTCTGGGACAACATAAAGTGTACTAAGATTCCCATGATAAGTGTCCCAGAAGGAGAAAAAAGAGAAAACGGGGTAGAAAAATTATTTTTAAAATTAATGATTTAGGGCTTCCCTGGTGACACAGTGGTTGAGAATCCGCCTGCCAATGCAGGGGACACGGGTTCGATCCCTGGTCCGGGAAGATCCCACATGCTGTGGAGCAAGTGGGCCCATGCACCACAATTACTGAGCCTGTGCTCTAGAGCCAGCGAGCCACAACTACTGAGCCTGCATGACACAACTACTGAAGCCCACATGCCTAGAGCCCGTGCTCTGCAACAAGAGAAGCCACCACCATGAAAAGCCCACTCACCGCAACGAAGACCCAACACAACCAAAAATAAATAAATAAAATAAATAAATTATTTAAAAAAATAAAATGATGATTCAAAATTTCCTTAACATAGGGAAGGAAACAAACATGGAAGTCCAGAAAGTATAGAAAGCCCCAAATAGGATGAACCCATGGAGATCTACACCAAGACATAGTCTGATTTAAAAATGTCAAATTTAAAGCTAAAGAGAGAATTTTAAAAGCAGGAAGAGAAAAACAACTAGTTATGTATAAGGAAATCCCAATAAGACTATCAGCATATTTGTCAGCAGAAGCTATGCAGGCCAACGGAAGTTGCATGATATATTCAAAGAACTTAAAGTAAAAAAAAAGAAACATAACCAAGATTGCTCTATCTGGCAAGTTTATCATTCAAAATTGAAAAAGAGGAATAGAGTTTCCCAGACAACCAAAAATTAATGGAGTTTATAATCACTGAACTGGCCTCACAGGAAATGTTAAAGGAACTTTTTTAAGCAGATAAGAAAAGGCCATAACTTGAAATAAGAGAAAAATCCCATTTAAAATTTCATAAAAAAGAATAAAATTCATAAGAATAAATTTAATGAAAGAGGTGCAAGACACATACTCTGAAAACTATAAGACATTAAGGAAAGACATTGAAGATGACACAAATAAATAGAAAGATATATTGTGCTCCTAGTTTAGTAGAATTAATACTGTTAAAATGTCCATATTTTCCAAAGCAATCTACAAATTCAATGCAATTCCCATCAATTTACCAATGGCATTTTTCACAGAACTAGAATAAAGAATACAAAAATTGTTATGGAACCACAAAAGATCCTGAACAGCCAAAACAATATTGAGAAAGAAAAACAAAGCTTGAGGTATCACTCTCCCTGACTTTAAACTATACTTCAAAGCTATAGTAATCAAAGCAGTGTAGTATTGGCACAAAAACAGATCAATGGTACAGAATAGAGAGCCCAGAAATAAACCCATGCACATATGATCAATTAATCTATGGCAAAAGAGAAAGGAATATACAATGGAGGAAAACGTTC